>NW_026093066.1:0-6398 GCF_024586455.1 Bactrocera neohumeralis | reverse complement strand
TTTTGGTTTAACCTTAGATCACAATATCCCATAGATTTTCTATGGGATTGAGATCTGGTGATTGCGCTGGCCACTTTAAAACGTTAATCTTGTTGTGCACAAACCATTCTTTCACACATTTATCTGTGTGTTTTGGATCGTTATCATGTTGATACCTCCATTTAAGTGGCATTTCTTCCTCTGCGTGTGGCAACATTATATTTTCCAAGATATCTTTATACATGAAACGATCCATTATACCATTAATTTTCTGAAGTGGTCCTATCCCAAACCCCGAAAAGCAGCCCCAAACCAAAACGTTTCCTCTTCCGTGTTTTATCGTTCCTTTAGTATAGCGGGGATTAAGGCGTTCACCTTTAGGTCTGCGTACTAGTCTGAATCCATCAGAACTTCTTAGATTGAATTTCGATTCATCTGAAAAGAGAACGGTTCTCCATTGGGTTGTACTCCAGTTAAGGTGCTCCTTCGCAAACTCGATCCTAGCTCGCCTATTTTTAACAGAAATAAAAGGTTTTTTTACACTTCGGTATGTTTTTAATCCACCTTCTACAGCTTGTCTTTGAAAAGATCTTACGGAAAGATTTAGCTGGAGTTGGTTTCGTACAGATCTTGCCGATGTGAAAGGATCCTTTTTTATTAACCGGATTATTGAATTATCGTCCCGTTTACTTGTTTTCCGTGGGCGACCACCTTTATTTATGGGAGCTAACGAACCTGAAGAACGAAAACGGCTTATAATACGCGAAATAACACTGTGATTTATTCCAAATTCCTTTGCGATTGATGTGACTGATTCACCATTATTGTAATCACTTACAATTTTTTGTTTTAATTGCACCGAGTACTTATTGTTACCCATTTTTCGTGAAATAACGACGAGAAATGACCGATGTCGCAAATAAAGAAGCTACTACTAAAAACACGTGCAAAGTTTTCAATAATTATTTATATGTTGTTCAGAAGATTGTTTTTGTTGTCTAACGGTACCAATTGTTGGTGATATAAAAATTTTCGAAGAATTTAAATACCAATTACTTCGTGCATTTGTTTTGTCGCGCCCAAACAACTACGCTGTTAAGTAACAAAAATTTTTTCCTGAATAATGTTTATTATTTTTTCGATTTATGTCTTATATTAACATAAGAGGACTATTATTATTTTAAATTAATTACAATATTTTAAAATTTTATAAATTTTTCCGAGTTACTGAGCTTTATTATAGTAAGTACAAGTTCGTGCATATGTTTTGTCGCACACTGTACATATGTTGAGCTTGTAGTAAATATACCATTTGAGTGCAGTTCAATAAAAAAATCGTTACCAACTTATGCTTTTCTATGCTTCATACGGTTGAGAAATATTTAAACTAGTATCTGGTTCACACATTCCATTATCACTGAAAGTCAAATTAGGGTTTATAAGGGTCTAACAAGATCTATTTCAGCTACCGTGACCGAAACGGATCCGGATGTTTATCCGGCCATGCACTGTTAACACGACAACATTCTTCAAAATTATTTGAAAATGGTTTTTCTGACGCTACAAAAAAACAACAAAATCGATTTGACATACGTATGTATGTGTATATAGTCGAACAGCGGTACTGAGATATTCATGCTTACCCTTTTAATGTGGTGAAACTTTCTGATCGTTAATAAAGTTTGAGACTTTTCGATTGAGAAGCAATTTGAAATTCACTTTTAGGTTAAGTTGCCAGTTTTTGCATAAAAATATTGTAATAAATACACGTTGACAAAACATTTCGTAAGTGGCATAAGAATCTTTACGATAACGGTAAACTCGGGTGATAAGCAATAACTTAAAATAAAAAAAAAACTTAATGGGTGCAGAATGAATGAAAGAGGAGTGATCGCCTTTTAACGGTCGGCTTGTTCTGTTTGACATTGCGCCGGTGAAGTGTGCGTGGCAGTTGAGCTGGTGTTTGAGAATGAAGTGGTTCTGCTAAGTGTTCACACATACGCTTACAAAAGAGCTATGACGGTGAGTTATTTCTCATCGATTATGAATGAAAAATGTAACGCAACAAGTGCCGCGATGCTCAACGCTGTAATATTTGTTATTATTTTTGGACACACATACACATACGTACACATACCTACGTACGCATACTACGAGTTTTGAAAGAGACGCAAATCATGCGAATGTTTGCCCAAAAGTATGACACCAAGTGTGAACAAAAGAGCGGAGGGCGGCGGTGTGGCGATGGCAACGTGAAAACGTTCTTTACTCGAATAGGGCATTGACCGCACGCAAGTGTAAAGCTACATATGCCTGTGTGTGTGGGTATGCGGTGCGCGCGTACAAGTGTTTGCTAGGCGCTGGCAACTGCCGCAACCAACTACTCAGCCAGCTGCATACATACATATGTACATACGTACACAAATACCTTCAATCGAAGCAACAATTTCTTTTTTTTTGGTAATATGGAATTTTCAATGTTGTCAGGGCGAATGATTGTGCTGCTGATTATGATGTATGTATGTTTGTATGTATGTAGGTCTTTCATTGTGAAATAGCAAGTGAAATGTTTAAATAACTGTATGATATTTATTTTAAATATTCTGACTGCTCTATGAACGCTTATATGAAATATAAGTTGATAAATAAGAAAAAAAAATTAAATGAAAATTAGCAAATTAAAACTGTTAAAGCGCAAAACGATACGTATCCACCCACTGTTTGCGGTTCTACACGCTGGTCGCTAGGGCGAAACGCCAAAAGATAACGAAAATGCCACATTTAACTGCAAAACAAACGACACGGACAAAAAAATCAAAAAAGAAAATAATTAAAAATAAAAATAAAAAAAAAATTTAAATTAAAAAAAATTTAAATTAAAAAGAATTTAAAAAAATTACAATTAAAAAAATAAAAATTTAATTTAAAAAAAAAAACAGAAAATAAAAATTAAAATTAAAAAAAATAAATTAAATTAAAAAATTAAACTAAAAAAAAATTATAATAAAAACAAAAAAACAAATTTAAATTTAAAAAAATTTAATTTAAAAAAATTAAAAAAAAATTTAATTAAAAAAATTTTAAATTTAAAAAAAAAATTTATATTAAAAAAATACAAGAAAAAAGATTAACTTTGGTCGACCAGTTATTGGCGTTCGTACTTTTGCACGAATAAGCAGACCTCGACACGACACTTACATACGTAAAAGTACACATATAATTGTTTAAATTCAAATTCGATCCGCGAATTTCAGGCGTAAAGAATGCTTGATTCTTCATTCTCATTACTTCAATCTTACAATTTGTTTTTGTTTTTGCTTTCCCTTCACACTGTCAGAAGGAATGAAAAAAATGCGACAAACTCGTTCTGCTTCCATCAGCCCCATAAAAAAAATTTGCATACATACAAACATTGGCTGTGCTTCTTTGTATGGCCGCAAGCTTTGGATTTGGCAGCTGAAAAAAATAGTACAACAACAGAAAACCCCCAAAATAAGCTGAGCGAACAGCAACAGCAGGCGTACCACCCGTCGGCTAACAAGAGGCATCGCCGCATAGCAAACATACCCACACATGCATATAAACACACACACAAACGCATAATGTATGAAAGTGTGCTTGTAGTGGTTGCCGGCGCTGTTGTTGCGCGTTTATGTGCGTGACTGTGTGTCTGTGGCATCGTCATCGGCAAAGTTGCCGGTGTTGTTGCGCTTTTTATAACCATTCTTTCGCTGTTGTTGTCGTCATCGTTGTCGTTGTCGTCGACTTTCCGTTTATCGCGGGCCAATCGCTTTTGAGATCGACTGCCGCTGCTATGCTTTGAATGTCGGTAAAGACGAAAATAGCTAAAAGTAATACAATAACAAAGACGCATAAAAACTATAAGTAATTGAAGACTGATCGGCATTAGTGACGCAAGTGTGTATGCTACATATTGTAAATTAAGCAAAAAAAAAAAAATTTTTAATTTTAGTTCAATTGAGAATGGTTTAATTTTTGAAAATCTAAGCCTCGGCTTTGTATTTTATGGACTAGTGTATATTGCATATTCAAGAACCGTTGCATTTTTAACGGTTTTGTAAAATAATAGATTTCGCTCAAAGCTGAAATTCTCGCTAATAAATGTTGGATGAGCTGAAAGAGAAAACTTTGAGAGGATTAAATATTATTACAACAACAATTGTAAGAAGAATCGAAACTTGCACTGTGAGTAAAACTTTTTATGGGGCTATTGTGCTGAAATATGAAGTAATAAAAGTATACGACATTTCGAGAGCACACATAGCAATCTACAACGGGCCTGGTACATATTTTAGGAGGTGTCAACAAAACTTGGAGAAATATTAGAATAAATCACAGGACCGCTACTTTAAGTAACAGTCGAGCATAAAGTCTTGAAAAGTATCTTAAAATAATCTATAATAATAATAATAATAATAATAAATAAATAAATAAATAAAAATATCAATAAAAAGTATATAAAAATTAAATAAAAAATAAAATAATCAATAATTAATTAATTAAAATAAAAATTTCTAAAATGTAGATGAACAAATACAACAAAAACTAAAAACTACAAATATATAGTAAACACATATGTATATGTACGTATAAATGTACATAAATTCTTATAATCAAAAAAAAATAATAAAATTAAAAAAAAAAAATAAATAAATAAAATATAAAAAAAATTTTAAATGCCGCAAAACAGTAAAAATAAAAACGACACACTCCGCAACAACAGCTGACACATTTATACATAGATGTGAAATTATAAATAAACAACAACAACAACAGCACTGCAATGCAAATAATAAAGATCCCAAAACCGCTCGTAGCGCAACACTCGTTCGGCAAGCGTGTGAATGTGCGGATTTGCTGCTCTTTCACATTGTTTTTGTTGCTTTTTCGTTATTTTCGTGAACGCTTGTGCCTTGTTTTGTTTTTGTTATTCTTTCTTCGTCTTTCTAGCATTTAATCAGCTGATTTGCCGGTTTATTTCAGCTATTTGTTCACATTTTTTACGAGTGAGTATGTGTTTGTTGACACACCATGTGCGTGTGTGTGTTCATGTGAATGTGTGTATGTTGTTGTGCGAAAAAAATATAATTTAAATATAATAGAAGGAACATTTGTGCGGCGTATGAGCAAAGCAACAATGAAACGCTTTGGAAACATGTTAAAAAATGCTTTTTAATATAAAAAGGAATTCAAATAAATATGTAAATATATGAAAATCTATATACACAAGTGTGTGTGCGTATTTGTATGCATGTGTATGGAATTAGAAAGTCACATACTTAGCAGGAAGGGAAAGAAATCGAAAGATTATTAATGAGCCAGAAGGCACTAAAGCAGCAATAATGATAAAAAAAATCATGAAAATAAATAAAATCTAAGATATAACAACAACTGCCAGGGAAGAGCTGACGCAGTAATGGACTTTTTCTTTACAATTACACACACAATTATTAGAGCCAATTGCAGCGTGTAACCATATGAGCGATTCTTAGCATTTATTAACACATTGACATCCACGTTTTGACACTGACAATGGGCGGACGATGACGCCGATCGGGTATTCAAGCAAAAAAATATATATAAAAAATATAAAGCTTATGTTGTTTTGACGCACGTTGTAATGCGCATGTAAACGCCAACATATGGCCGGCAGGAAGCGTGAGGAGCGCATTATAATTTATATGCAATTAAATTTAGACATTTAAACTATTCGTGTGTAAGAGCCAGTGCGTCAGCGTGCTATAAAACATTCCACATTGAGCGTAAGGCAGCTGTATGTGAATTCTAGCATTTGAATTTCAAGTTGAATTTGACAAAAAAAAAAAGAAAAAACAAAAACAATTCAGAAAGTAGAAGCAGTTTTATCTCTCTTTGACGAATTTTGTTTGCTTTCCGGCGAGAGCTGCTTAGGAAGGCGAAACCGGAGCAAACGCGCAAAATTGCAGACTGCAAAAAATAAGAATATACATATGGGCATTTTCACAAAAAGGTCCACCACGCGTGCAAAATTCAAACAGTTCCTGAAAACTTTCTGTTGATGAATAATAAATCTCAAATGTGTTAATTTTATAAATATAAAGGAATTTTTATTTTCTTCTAATTTTGAGCCGAAATATACAACGAATACATAAAATTTACAAAAATCTGACTCTTTTGACCAAATATACCAACGTTTTTCCTTGTTATATTCCCTAATTCAAAGTAATACTATGATGTTTTTATAATTTAAAAATCTTCTGCTGATAGTAACATAATGTTCAACAAGCAGACAGACTGAGTGGAGATCGAATAACGGTAGTTTTTTTGTGTTTGCTTCTGCTTATATTCGTATGTCGCGTCCGTTACCGAAAAACAGCATTTATTGTTCTCATTAGTGAACAAAGTGTTGAAGTGCAAAT
>NW_026093065.1:0-6025 GCF_024586455.1 Bactrocera neohumeralis | reverse complement strand
TTGATTTCCAGCCCTGGTCCTCCCCTTAAAAAAATTCCCCCCAAACATTGGATGCATTTTTCCCAAAATTGTAGGGGGGATGGTTCCCGGATGAGAGGGAAACGGGAAAGGGTTCCCCGGATCTGGTGCCATTGGAAGGGATGGTTATCCCGACAAAAAATCAGCTCTGTTTTGGAACACGTCCCTTGCAAAAACCCCAAACCCGATTCCCCCAAACCAATTTTTTAAGGGCCTACCCTTTAAAGCGGCGTTAAAAGGGCTTTTTTTCGCCCCGGGGAACTTTTGAAAAAGTGGCTCTTTGTTTGCAGAACTAAAGCTGTTTTTTCCCTATCATGTAAGGCTGCTTTACGGCTCGTGCTGGCTAGCCCTGGGTTTTATCCGAACAAGACGCGCTCCTTCCGCTGATAATTGCTTAGAAATCTTCTGTAAAGTGACTTCACAGTCCTTCCATAACGGTAAGTGATCTGTCAGGTTTTTCTCTTCATACTTTTTCCAGCGGGGGCCACCTTTTTTAATATATTTTATAATAATGGGGTTTTTTATTTGCCTATCGCCCAGGGGATAAAATGAAACCCTAAACGTAGGACTTCATCGATCATAACTCGGTTTAATGCTGATGGCTTTTGGGGTAATTTGGGGCCCCAAAAATTTTAAATTTGTGTTGAAAAATTCAAACAATTTTCAAAACCTTTTTTGGGCCCAATCAATGCCTTTGGGAAAATTTTTTATTCGACAATTTTTAAATACTTTGGCTTTTCCCAAAACCAGACAATTAAAAATGGTTTAATTTTTTTAATATCTGGGGTATTTGGATCAAAATGAAACCCAAATCCCAAACAGGCTCCAAATTCTTTTGATTTAAAAAACCCCCTTTAATTTCCCTAAATTAATTTCAAAGGGGAAACCCTGAAGTTTTGGGGGTTACGAAAAATGTTTCGTCAATTTACGATCTATTTTTTTTAAAGTGTTGTTAATTTTGATTTTGTTTCCCTTTTTTGCCCTCAACCCCCCCTCGGCCATTCCCTCTTTATCAATCTTAAATTTTAATTGGCTTTTCTTAATTTTTCCCAAATTTTGTTAATTTTTGGGGCCGGGCGATATTCCCCAAAAAATTGGGTTTTGCGACATCTTTTTCCCAAAAAGGGTTGGCCTTATTCCCAAAATTATTTTTCCCACCCTCTTTTGACGCTTTTGGGGGTTTAAAATTAAAAATCATTTTGGAGAAAAAGTTGGCGATAGTTCGTTTGGGGCCATTTTTACCCTTTTTAAAATTAAAATTCGATAAAAATTTGGGAAAAGCAAATATCCCAAAAAAGTTGGGAAAACGATTGGCGAGGAAAGAAAAAATATATCGATTGGGGTTTTTCGAAAAAAAAACGAAAAAATGAACTCCAAATGAACAATAACCAATTTAAAGGTTCCGGAAAAAAATTGTGCAAAAATTAAACCGATAAACCCAAAAATCTGCCCCTTTCGAATTAAAATTTTTGAGTTATGGGTTAACAAAAAAAATTGCCATTAATTTAAAAAAACCCCAATCCCCAAAAAAATTTTTAAAATTCACTTAAAAAACAATTTTTACTTGTACAAAAAGAAACTATTAAAAAAAAAAAGCCCAAATTTAACAATGCCATTTTAACTTTAATAATCCCCGGGTGAAACAATAAAATATTTTTTAAAATATTTAAAAAAAAAATTTCTTGAAAAATTATCTTTTTCATCCCCTTTGATACACAATTTTTTGGGTTTTTTTGTTCGTGAACGAAACAAGAGAGGGACCAAAAAAATTAAATTGATGAAAAAATTGTTTTTTAAATTTAACCCAAAAAACCCAATATTGATTGAACCGAATTCCCCAAAAACTTGATGAACAAATTGGCGTTTGAACAAAAGGCAGGTTTTTGATAACAATATTTTAAGAAATTGTTCTTTAAACTTCTTTTAGAATTTTTGGTAAATGATTTGTTAAACTTTTTAAAGAAATCACTACTGAACCCAATTTTTTTCAAATGTTGGGAACCCCAGGAAATAAAAAGTTAAAAACTGTGGTAATTATCACCTTTTCTTTTTTCCCAAAAATCAACAGATTGAATGATTCTTTTGACCAAATTATCCATTTAACCTTTTTCCCGTTAAATTGGGGTTTTAAAACAAATTAAAAATTTAAAAAAAAAAACACTTTACGAATTGTTCATCTTTCGATGAACAAAAAAAATTCTTACCAACGATTTGGTTGCGGGGGAACAACAGCGTGGGATCTTTTGTGAAACCTGATATTTGTATTCATTTGGGTTTTTTTTAAAATGGCCAAAAGACGTTGACTTAAAAGGTTAATCTTAAAAATTTTGTTTTGGAAGACGGAACGTTTGACGAAAATCAAGATCCCCAGCACCCAAACAGGTCTTAAATCATTGGAAACCCAGGGTAATTAACTGTTAATGATTAGGGCCCCTTGCTTTCATCCCAAAAATGTTTTTTAAAACCCCGCACCTTTTTTTCCCAGGGGTTTTCTACAAGGGCAGGGTTTTTCAACCAGGGGAGATTAAACGGCCCGCTGAACGCTTCGCCCCTTTCCCAACAACGACCCCATTCAGAAGAACATTAAAAAGCAATTTCGATCTGGAACGTGGGCCCGCAAAAATGAAAATGTTTCCGTCCGGGGAGATCGTTTAAAAAATAACCCCCATTTCCATCTTAAAGTTTCATCAATTTCCCCGATTTTTGCTCGGTTTCCCAAAAGAACATTACAAACCATTCGTCCAAGGGTCTCGACATATTTTAAATGTTTTACGTTTGCAATAACAAACAAAATCCTCAACCAACGATTTATTTTAAAACTCATCATCATTTCAAATTTAAATTTTGGTGCAAATGAACTGATCAAAAAAACCAGCATTTGTCCTTTTTTTATCCCCAAAACATTCGGGGGTGTGTGGGTTAACGCAAATTAGATTGAACAATGAACGTATTTGATTTCAAGGGGGCGCACATTGCATCGCAAAATATGCAAAAACATTCGGAAATTTTAAACGTTTACAAGCATCACATATGTAGGGCAAATATCCACCGACGGTTGAAGTGCTTCGGAAGTCCACACCATTCAAAAACCCCCTTTTTTTCTTAATTTGGGGAAAACCGCCGCGATTATGCCGGTTAACAACCGGGGGCCAGTCTTCCTGTCATCGTTCCCCGAACGATATTTGCGGCCAAAGCCAAAAGGGCAAAAAATTTTCCAGAACCTTTCTCTCGAAACTCGTAAGTCGACTCATCGGGTTTCTGTCTCGTCCAAACTTCTGCACCTATAGCGGACGGATTTGACACGAGAGTTTGGCTTTTTCGTCGAGGAGGACTTTCTTTTTAAGTACCAGAGGGGAAGCACCTGTTTCAAAGAAGGGGAGGAGCCAATCGCGATGGGCAGTTTTTTTTTAGACAGGAGATTTTCCCCTTCCTGTTCCCCCCCAACCCATTTTCGTTTCCTTGCCAGTCTGGGAAAAAGGGGAAAAATGGGGGGTGTTGGGCTGAGATATAATATCAAGGGGGAGGGGGCGGGTGCACACTTTAAAAATTTTCCCCGATTAAGTTCGCACGAAAAATTTTCCGCAGCAGATTGAAGAAGCGAACCATAAGTCCCCTTTGTCTAAAACCTCGTACCCGGGAGGGTCCTTCCCAACCTGACGGGTTTTTTGGGGTTTCCAAAGCCGTTTCAGCTTTTTGGGGAACCCAAAAAAAAGCATTTGAAATCGACAAAAGTGGATCGATTCTTTTTTTCCGGGTCTTTCCAAGTTTTGGGAGCATTGAATATATGATGGTTGTTTTTTTGGGTCAAAAAAGCCACAGATAAGGCCCAATCAGTTTTCGGGGCTTTTTTTCCAAAATCCCTTATAACCTTTTAAAGGATGTTGGGGACATCCATTAGTTAATTTTGGGCCCTTTTTTTGGGGAGGGGGAAAAGACATTAAATTCCCAACGTTCAAAACTTCCGCCAATTTTTTGAAAGGCCTACCCTTTATGCCCTCCCCCTCTCCGTCACCAGCTTTTCTTTTGATTTGGGGTTTTTGGGGTTCAGCTCGGGATTTTGAAATCCCCCCTTTCCCCTTTTCCCCAGTTTTTGGGAATTTCGAGGGGGACAAAGAGAAAATCGTTCGGCTTCGGGTTGATCGCGCCCTGAGGGAACCTTCCCTGTTTGTTGAGGGGGTTTTTTGTTGCCGGGCGAAGAATCTTTGAAACAAGAAGGGCCCGGGGCCGTGGGGACCTCGGGTCGCCGGAACACGGGAAAAACCCCCGTTATCCAAAAAATTCGACTGGTTGGGGGTTTTGATCCGGAACGCCGGGTGCAGAAAACCCATTTCGCCCGGCAACAATCAACCTCCCCCATTTGGGATCTTCGGGGGAGGTGAACACCAAAGAGGAAAAAATTTTCTTTTTACCGGCGTTGAAGCCGTTTGACATCGGGGGGGCAGTCTTACAAGTGCGCTTCAAGGTCTATAGAAGGTATCCTCGGTCACATCGTCCTTCTCTTCCACGGGGGCGTAAGTGCAATCATAAGATATGTTGAAGAAACCTGCTGGTGCGATTGTGGCTAGATGTTCATTCGACGGAGAGAATGATAGTACTTTTTCGGCGACGGAGTCTCTTTTCCACCACGAATCCAACACCAAACTTGCGTTCCTTTATATGGCCACTGTAGCAATGCTCGCAAGGACCTACTCGCTTTCAGTCCTTGTCCTGTCCATCACATCGGCGGCGATAGCCTTCACTCTAACGAGGACATCAACCAGCTGTGCAGCGCACCTTCCCGATTAAGGGACCGGACATTCCAGGTGCATGCCCTCAAATCGTATTTCGTTTGCCATGGTCGTCATCATCCGAGTCTGATTGCAGTTTTTTATTTGGGGAGGGAATGTTTCACCTTCTCACTTTAGCTCGCAACGGATGTTCTTAGGCTACCCAGAGGATATTTGGTCAAAGACCGGAAGTCGTGAGTTGCTTGAGCCATATGTAAAAGAATCGTTTCTGGCCACTCCCAAATGAATGGCGATCAGAGAACTTTCCTCACTTGCGTGAACTTCTACACATGACTCCATCCTCCTTATTCACCAATAACAGTAATCGCAATAGAAACATTCTGGCATTTCTCAGATGGATGCATCAGTAAATAATACATCGATGGCATCTGCTGAGAATACATCTGATATCCAGAACTCGCCTGCCTTGCTTTCGCCGCTGAAACTTTTCCATACACTGCTGCAATAACGTGCGCATCTTTGCAGAGCAATGTTTGTGTGAATGGATCCCTCACCGGTTGTTATAAACTGGTCAGTGGTGGAGCTGGTGGTCTTTCAGCCTGTTGAATGTACTTGCTGGTGCACCGCCAAATGAACACAGTTGATGGTCATGAATTGGAAATGAAAAAAGTCACCAAGATTTCATTGCGCCATATCACGACCTTTTCTGTTAATCTTGCAAACGTATTTGATTGTTTTAATCCAGGTGGGCATATTAGCCTCAGTGCCATTTGCCCGTTAGGGCACGAGTGAGTACATTTGAGGCTAGATGAGGGGATCACGGGGCAAAACATGAAGAGGGAAGTGAGAGCAACATATTTTACCATTCCATATTTACAAATGAGAGTAACGGTTTACCACACCATGTTTACAAATGAGATTAAAACATATATGGGAAGTGTAACTGTGGGTAAATGCAAAGTTGCTCAACAATTTTAAGTTTATTTGTAACTACTATAAATTTATAAAATTTAAGACAAATAACAAAAAGTATAATAAATGTTTTATTTTAGTAATAATTTTTTTAATACTATGTCTTTATAACAGCATTTAATTTAGTTTATTTCAGATAATAAATCTATGTCAGCGAATCTCATTTGCTGTAAAGCACACATACATTATTGTACCAAAATTTAAATCAGATAACCTACTTTATTTTATGTTTGTTTAATTTCATTATTGAAAAGAAATTATTCACAAGTGAGATTTCAAACATAGTATAATTTTCAAAAATTTAAAAG
>NW_026093064.1:0-254639 GCF_024586455.1 Bactrocera neohumeralis | reverse complement strand
CTATAGCTCAGTAGTTTCAAATGTGTGCTTCCGGGTCGTCAATCATCTGCAGCTATGCAGCCAGCAATATTGCTTTTAGACACAGCTGGAAGCAGAATATTGCTATAAGATCCACTGCTCTTCATTGAAGAGAGTATTGCTTGAGTACATTACCACCTTTTTAAAATAATCTGTCGGTACACTTTTGCTCCAGTTTTAAACCTTTTTAACAGAAGAAAAGAAGCGTATCGCCTTTATAGGAGGCTTCCTACCCAACGATTACAACAGGTGAATGGCGACCACGTTGGATGTTTGGAATAAGATTTTTTTGCGGTTCTGGAAGTGGTTGCGTAAATTTTGGGATTTTTCTTGCTAAAAACTTGTTTAACAGGGATTTTTTTTCTTCCGTAAAAAGGATACTGTTATGGGTGTTGGCCGTTGGTTACCCCATGCGTCGTGCGAAAGCGCCCAAGAACTTCACCAGCATACTTTTTAAAACGGATCGTCCTTTTCATAAGGAATTTATCTAGATCATCACAACTTTGAATTTTTTAGTAATTTAGGAGAAAATTTTAACATTTCAAGTTCACAAGGATAAAAATTTTATTAAGTATAACCCAATTTTCACAAAACAGTAAAGCGACAACTCCCTGGTGGGGGTAAGTTTGTATTATTAGAAAAATTCGCAAGGAATAAAATATAGAAGTAAAATAACAAAAGTGTGCTTTATACAAAGTTGGCAGAGCTTTAAATATGTTCGAACTTTTGTATTTACTAAGTGAAATATTTTTAAATAACGACTTGAAGAAGGGGATTTCCCAATTTAATATGCTGCTTTTACTTAATATTGAAAAATATATTAGGATATAATTTATACGCTCTTTTACTGGAGACAGATATATGTACATAGGTTCAAATTTAAGTACATATATAAATGCGAAATAGTTCGCAAACTCTTTAAACGTGGATATATGTACACATATATAGATGAGCAGGTGAGATAACGTATACATACATGTAACAAACACATCCACGCGCCACTATTCCATTGCCTTAAGCCCCCTTCCTCCAACCACCTTTGTGCCAAATAAAATCCATTTTCCGATATCGAAATTTCGGTGGCATTTGCTTAAGAGCAAATGAAGTCCACCTACCTACATAGTATGGAAAACCTTTTATTTCATAAATTATTTTCATGAAATTTTGCAGATATTTTTGTTTAAAAATTACGAAAAATTGTTCAGACCGAAGCATTTAGCAGGTAGCTGCCTTACAAACTGATGGGAAATTTTTATTTTGGAGGGTGTTATCGATTCGGTGCAACCGAAGTAAACGTGGTTTGTGTTTTTTCTTTTTTTTTATTTATATGTGTTTTATATATTACGTTTGTATAAATACGTATTTACTTATTATATAAACTTGTTTGCTATGATATATGTACTTTAGTAAAATGTGTATCTATGTGTTTAAGTGCGCCGCTTAATACTGAAATAAATCTTTAGCTGCGTTCCCAACTGTAACTTCTTTTTGCAGCTCCTGCGCATTTTGCAGCTACTTTATATGGATCAAATTTAAAATACACAAATACACACTAACAAAGAGATACAGGCAAACACTCATTGCGTGAAAATTTACTGGCAAGCGTAACGGTTATTCAGCGCACAAAAACTTCTTCAGCGAAGGTTACGTTTCTTTTTTGAAAAGTTGAGATAAATGTTGTCATATATTAAAATCTTCTTTTTTTTTCATATGTGTGCGAGAGGACAAATTCAAGTGTATGTATGTGTGCATAAATTGGTGTCAAGTAGGCGCTTAAGTGAGCAGAAGTAGTGGGGACCTAAAAGAGCGGCGACTGCGTGTATTAGTGCGTGCCAGCAACATTTTTGATAACGCATTAGGATGATTGCAAACACGCAGATACAATTTATATAAAAGTGGCCATATATTTGTGATTGTATGTGTGCATTTAAGGTTGTGTGCCACATTGCTTGCAAACGCAATGCAGCAATTGAAGTGCGGAAATCTGTAGTTGCTGCCATTACATTCATTTCAGCGCTTCCAGCAATAATCATTTGCCATAAGTGCTAGCTCTCCTCCTCTCTCCGGCTTTTTTTAGTTGTGCCAACTCAGTTAATTTAGCGTGTGAAACTACTTTTTGAAACTTATTAACTGAGGTGTATGTGCATATATGTTTATGTATGTGCCCGACTATGACACTATTTAGTTGAATTATGTTAAATAAGCTGGCGAGAGAGTGTATTAAGTGTACTACTCGCGGGCAACGTGTATTCGATTTTCGTTTGTTTTATTGCGTTGTGTTGGTACTCATTTCCCTTTCTTCTTCTTCTTCTTCTTAATTGGCGTAGACACCGCTTACGCGATTATAGCGAGTTAAGGCAGCGCGCCAGTCGTTTCTTCTTTACGCTACGTGGCGCCAATTGGATATTCCAAGCGAAGTCAGGTCCTTCTCCACTTGCTCCTTCCAACGGAGTGGAGGTCTTCCTCTTCCTACTGCGTCGAATACTTTCAGAGCTGGAGTGTTTTCGTCCATCTGGACAACATGACCTAGCCAGCGTAGCCGCTGTCTTTTAATTCGCTGAACTACTTCAATGTCGACGTACATATATCTCGTACAGCTCATCGTTCCATCGAATGCGATATTCGCCGTGGCCAATGCGCAAAGGACCGTAAATCTTTCGCAGAATTTTTCTCTCGAAAACTCGTTACGTCGACTCATCGGTTGCTGTCATCGTCCAAGCCTCTGCACCATATAGCAGGACGGGAATTATGAGCGACTTATAGAGTTTGGCTTTTGTTCGTCGAGAGAGGGCTTTACTTTTCAATTGCCTACTTAGTCCGAAGTAGCACCTGTTGGCACGAGTAATCCTCCGTTGGATTTCCAGACTGACATTGTTGGTGGTGTTAATATGTACTGGTTCCTAGATAGACGAAATTATCTACAACTTCAAAGTTATGACTGCCAACAATGGGACGACTGACTTTTTGAGGACAGGAGATATTTCGTCTTGCCCTCGTTCACTGCCAGACCCATTTTTTGTGCTTCCTTGTCCAGCCTGGAAAAAGCAGAACTAACGGCGCGGGTGTTGAGGCCAGTGATATCAATATCATCGGCATACGCCAGCAGCTGTATACTCTTATAGAAGATGGTGCCTTCTCTATTTAGTTCTGCAGCTCGAACTATTTTCTCCAGAAGCAGGTTGAAGAAGTCGCACGATAGGGAGTCGCCTTGTCTGAAACCTCGTTTGGTATCGGACGGCTCGGAGAGGTCCTTCCCGATCCTGACGTAGCTTTTGGTGTTGCTCAACGTCAGTTTACACAGCCGTATTAGTTTTGCGGGGATACCAAATTTAGACATCGCGGCATAAAGGCAGCTCCTTTTCGTGCTGTCGAAAGCAGCTTTGAAATCGACGAAGAGATGGTGTGTGTCGATTCTCCTTTCACGGGTCTATTCCAAGATTTGGCGCATGGTGAATATCTGGTCGGTTGTTGATTTGCCAGGTCTAAGGCCACACTGATAATGTTCAATCAGCTTGTTGACGGTGGGCTTTAATCTTTCACACAATACGCTCGATAGAACCTTATATGCGATGTTGAGGAGGCTAATCCCACGGTAGTTGGCGCAGAATGTGGGGTCTCCCTTTTAGTGGATTGGGCAGAGCACACTTGAGTTTCAATCGTTGGGCATGCTTTCGTCCGACGATATTTTGCAAAGAAGCTGATGCATGCTCCTTATCAGTTCTTCGCCGTCGTGTTTGAATAGCTCGGCCGGCAATACATCGATCTCCGCTGCTTTGTTGTTCTTCAGACGGGTAATTGCTATTCGAACTTCTACATGATCGGACAATGGAACGTCTGCTCCATCGTCATCGATTGGGGAATCGGGTTCTCCTTCTCCTGGCCTTATATTTTCACAGCGACTCAGCAGGCTGGAGAAGTGTTCCCTCCATAATTTAAGTATGCTCTGGGCATCGGTGACTAGATCACCTTTGGGGGTTCTACAAGATTAGGCTCCGGTTTTGAAACCTTCTATAAGTCGCCGCATTTTTTGCGTAGAATTTTCGAGCTTTACCCCTGTCGGCCAGCTTATCAAGCTCTTCGCACTCACACATTTCGGCCTCTTTCTTTTTCTGTCTGCATATGCGTCTCGCTTCCCTCTTCAACTCTCGGTATCTATCCCATCCCGCACGTGTAGTGGTCGATCGTAACGTTGCGAGGTAGGCAGACTGTTTTCTCTCCGCTGCGACACGGCACTCCTCGTCGTACCAGCTGTTCTGTTGCACTTTCCGAAAACCAATGGTTTCGGTTGCAGCTGTACGTAAGCAGTTTGAAATGCCGTCCCACAGTTCCCCTATACCGAGTTGTTGACGAGTGCTCTCAGAGAGCAGGAGTGCAAGCCGAGTAGAAAATCGTTCGGCTGTCTGTTGTGATTGCAGCTTCTCGACGTCGAACCTTCCTTGTGTTTGGTGGCGTGCGTTTTTTGCTGTACAGAGGCGGGTGCGAACCTTAGCTGCAACAAGATAGTGATCCGAGTGGATGTTAGGACCTCGGAGCGCACGTACATCTAAGACACTGGAGACGTGTCTTCCGTCTATCACAACATGATCGATCTGGTTGGTAGTTTTTCAATCCGGAGACAGCCAGGTAGCTTGATGAATCTTTTTATGCTGGAATCTAGTACTACAGATAACCATATTTCGGGCCCCGGCGAAGTCGATCAGCCTCAACCCATTTGGGGATGTTTCGTCGTGGAGGCTGAATGTACCGACCGTAGTGCCAAAGATACCTTCTTTGCCCACCCTGGCGTTAAAGTCGCCAAGCACGATTTTGACATCGTGGCGGGGGCAGCCTTCATAAGTTCGCTCCAAACACTCATAAAAGACATCTTTGGTCACATCGTCATTCTCTTCCGTCGGGGCGTGGGCGCAAATCAGCGATATGTTGAAGAACCTCGCTTTGATGCGGATTATGACTAGGTGTGCATTCACCGGAGTGAATGATAGTACTCGGCGACGGAGTCTCTCTCCGACCACGAATCCAACACCAAACACTTCTTTCGCCGTAGTTGCCAGAGAAGCACAGCTGTCAAATAGTAACGCTATGTCAACCTGCAATTCTGGTGATATACCTACACATTCTTTAGTCAACAAATCACCTATGACGACTTCACACGATCTTTCTTCCAACAACTCACCACCGGAAAACTCACCTCAAAACATCAGCAATCAACAAGTCAGCAATAGCTCAGCCTCCTCTTTCACTCCTGTTTCACAGTCTTTCACACACACACAACTAAACCTCGAATCAACTCTCGCCAACATTATCGCTCAATTCAACTCCTATCAATATAACGCAGGTTCACCTGCATTCTCAACAGAGACAACTGATACCTCCGCCATCAATCTCTGTCTCACGCAAAACAATTTAGATGACAAAGTTAACAACGATGCTCTGATCATGTCAGTAGACGACGGTCACTAAGTATCCACCACCCTGAACATAGCATATCAACACCTCCTTAGCAACCTTTTCTAGCAACAATGTTTAATATCTTACAGTGGAACATGCACGGATGCACAACAACTTTCACGAATTTTATATACTAATTAAAGAATACGCTCCAAGTTTTATTTCCCTTCAGGAAACTTACCTTGCTGCGGGCAAGTCTGCGGCGGCGCCTAATCAATATCAAAGTTACTTTTACAACTTGCCTCAAAATCTTGCTAGCAAGCAAGGCATCGTCATTTTAATTAAGAAGTCCACAAACAAAACTCTGTATCTTCAAATATAGCCCCAATAGCAATAGAAATCTCATTATCTTTCCAATTTTCAATTATTTCACTTTATATACCACCTTCACAAAATTTTTCTTGCAGCGACCTAATAAATATTTTTCGGACGATATCCACCCCATTTATAATCGTAGGCGATTTCAATGCGTGGAGCCCTCTTTGGGGCTCCGCCACCACAAATATCAGGGGGTCTATGATTGAAGACTTAGTTTTCTCTGAAAACCTTATTATACTGAATGACAACAAACCAACACACTTTTCCGCACACAAAACATTCACCACTGTAGACCTTACAATCTGTTCCTCTAACATTGCACCTAAATTAACGACAAACACTCTTTCCTATCGGCATGGCAGTGATCATTACCCTATCCTTCCATCCCTTTCCACTCCTTTCACTTCTAAAAGCCCACAGAAGCCAAGGTTTATTATAGAAAAAGCTAACTGGGACATGTTTGGAACGACTGCTTCTAGACTTTGCGCGGACCGTCCTTGCACTCCCAATATCAGCAGGGAAGTTGTTGGGGAGGATAGTTTGGTTGTTGGTTATATGGATATCTAGAGTGGTTATAGGAGTTTTGTTGTTGGTAGCTATTGTGTGGATTCGAATTTGAATTTTGATATTGCTGGGAGCTATGGGGACTCAAATTTGGTTGGCGATAAATTTGCTGAGGGTGAGGTATATGGGGTAATTCGGGATAGAATCTTGATTCCGGAAATCGTGAGTTTAATGGTTGTACCTGCCTTGCCATGGGGGGTTGTTGTCTAGGAATGAAAGAGTTGAAACTTTGATGTCTGGGGACTGATGGTGCATTTAACACTTGGTTGTTGGCATGGTGTGCTCTAAAGCTTTAATTTTCCAGCTTTAGACAAAGGTGTAGTGCCTCTGGTAAAGTCTTGGGTTCTTTTATACCCAGAAGCCTCGGGAGGTCACCGGAAAGTCCTCTCACAAAGGTATCCAGGGCCTTGGCACGGTAGTTGTCCGTTAGTAGATGGACTGACTCCTCGCCAATTTCCATGCATCCTATTTTGTTAAGTATTAGGGATAATTGACTATAAACCTTCTGATAAAATTCGTTTATAGAGCTCCTTCCCTGAATAAGGCACGTCATTTGATATTCTAGAATGCCTATGTCGCGTTTATCGGCATAGTGGGTGGTCACACAACGGGAGATGGCTGTCCAATCCAAGGGGGTGTTATATGATTCTAACGCTATGTCCGCTTTTCCAACAATTTTGTTCCGGATTACGTTTAGAATTCCGAAAAATTTTGGGGTGCCTTTTGAGGGTTCATATATCTTTATAATTCGCTCGACACTTTTTTTCCATGAGCTGAACTCAGAGGCGTTTCCTGAGAATTCTCTCAAGGATCGTACGACATCTGGGACTTTATCCATTTCAGCCATATTATTCCTATATTGCTCTTCTATGGTCTGATCTTTTATAATAGGGTTATTGTTATTGCCTAGAGTAGTCCTGACTAGCTCTGGTCCACTGGCTTCTATAGCATGGGAAACTATAGCTCGTATCATGTTTGCCAAGTCTGGGGAAATTTGTTGGGTTGGTGGGGGAGTTGTGTTATTACCTAACACGGGTGGTCTTATAAAATTATTTGGATTTGCCATTTTCTTTTTTTGTTATTATCTGCTTTTTATTTTTTATAATTAATTTATCCTTTTAGATTTTTGTTTAGTTGATAAATCACTGGAGGGTCCCTTGGGTGGTGAATCGCAGTGTTTTTTTATGTTATAAGCTGGAGGGTCCCCCCGAGGGTGGTGAATCGCAGCCTCAGTAATATTTAATTTTATAGGCTGTACAAGCCAATTTGTTATTTCTAGATTTTAGCTATGTACCTATTTTTCAAAAACTTCCTTTATTAAAAAAATTTTTTACTACTTATTTTTCTTTCTTTAAATTTTCCACTATTTTCTATTTTTTCACAAAAACTTTTCTTTATTTAAATTTTTCACTTTTCTGACTTAAATCTAAATTCCTTCTATCTAATAATCTATATAACTATTTTTATCTCATTAAATTTAGTTAAGAATAGGGTTTATATGGTATAATTAGTACTTATAATCTATTTTCTTACATTAGTAGCAGCTGCATTGTTGATAGATATGCCGGTAAGTGTGCTGATATCCTTTTTCTTTACGGTACTCGGGAACACTTGCTTACTCCTTGCTGTTTTACTCCGGGTCGGCTGGTGTCGTGCTGTCGTTGGGGCGTCAAGGAAGTTCCACGTTCCTCTTCACGCCACTTTATGCCGATTTTATGTTGTTTTCAACAATTTCTTTGTAGTGTTATTATCTCTCTTTTTGTGTGGAGCCGTTTTTATTGTGGCACACTTTTTCAAAGTCTTTCTTTCTTCGGTGCTTTTTTTTTTTTTATGTGGCACTTTTTTTTTAAGTCTTTATTTGTTTTTGGCACTTTATTATGGCAAATTTCTTTTAAAGTCTTTAGTTTGTGGCACTTTATTGTTGTACGTTAAAAAAAAGGGTCTTTATTTATTTCTGACACTTTCAACGCTCTTAACACTTTCAACGACTAGACTCCGCCGAGCTTATTTGACTCGGGCGCCAGTTATCGACTTGTATTGTACAAGTCTAAAAAAAAAAGATTTTTCGTTGGTCGCAAGACCTTTATTGAATCACCAAAACATTAATACTAAAAACTTAATTCTACTTATTCTCTCTTAAATATACCCTATTTCTACCTGTGTCAGCAATTGGTATTGGTCGGCGCATGCCGGATGTTGTTGCAAGTGTTTTATTTTGCTTATTCCTTTTTTAGGTCGATCCAGAATTTTGATCGGCGCATGCCGGATATTGCGCTGCTGATATTGACAATTTTGCTGAGCGCGCGTCTGGGCTATTTCCCAGTTCTTTGTAATTGTTGACTTAGCGCAATAGTGTTGGTGTTAGCTTTGGTTTCAACTTAGCTGGTGCTAACTTATCTAGCATACTTGTTTATAGAGGCAGCGCACCTATGTAAGCTTACTAGTATGCAACAATTTTCAAGGGACTATATGTCAAAAGAAATTTTGTTAGAAAAAAGCACGTCAAGTTCTTGACTTGCAAAACTACTCGAAGCTCCTAACTTGCTGCCAGCTGTTGGTGCCACCTCTCCTCCTCTAAGTTTTCCATTTTATTTTGCTACTCTTCTGTGCTTTCATTTTCCTTGCGCTCCATTTGCAAGTGCTTTCCATGGTACTTTTACGTATGTATACTTGAATAAGTAGTAGCACAAGGTACTGGAAATGATGGTCGGTTTGTTATTACCAGTAAGACATCGTTGTGTGGCATATAACTCCTAAACGTATACCTTGTTAACGTGGTAGGAATGTAACGGAATTCCGTTTTTTTGCGACAATCAAAAGTTGTACTCTCTACAACCACAAACCGGCACGTCGGGTAAAGGAAGACGAAAACGGGCATTGCCGGTGTGTTCTTTAAAACACAAAAAAAAAATATTCGCGCGTGTGTGATGATTTATTGCTTTTATTATTCTATTTTACGAGCTCTCCCCATTGCTACTTAAAGCTACATATCGTCACCTGAAATGCAAAATAACGTAACAACATTTTCGGAAATTTACAGTGGCATGAATTAAACACGACATAAAATGGAACATGAGTGAAACAAATTTTTAATATTGGTTAAAACTGGTTCATATCTGAGCAGAACCTGAAAATGTTGGACATATGTAATATTATGTTTGTAATTTGAAGTAGTGAATCATAATCAATAAGACACTCAATTTCAAATTTTTTGGTGATACGTTATTTTGAATTTCAGGTGACGATATATTCGATTATATTAACCGCAATTCGAGATTGATTATTACTACTGGGTATTTTCTTACATTGGCATTAGAAGCAAATAATACTTATGGTTCTATAGAATAATCCTAACACACTTTCCAAAAAGCGTGGTTAAGTGCTAAATACTCGCAAACACTTCTACAATTTTCTTTCTAAACTTATTATGTATGAAACTTAAATAGAGATTAGAAGTATATCATTCTGTCCGATTATCATAAAAAGTAGTCAGCTTGTGCTTAGTTATAACAAATAAATCAAGTAATTAGCTAAAATCTTAAATAAAAGTTTAAAAGGTTTCTCATAGGGTCCAGTGATCCAGTTTGAGATGTGTGTACCTAGATTGTTTGAGCTAAGTAAATCTTCAATCAAACCTACAGCTGACACCCTAAAGAGACTACACAATTGGTTTCTTCAAGATACTCCTGGAGGTTTTAAAAGTCAGCCAATAATGATGTCTCCAACTGAAACAAAACTTTTATTACTGTGCCTTGGTTCGTAAGAAAGATAAATATCATGCAGATATTGTCATGATAAAGCCTCTGACAGAACAAATTGAGGTTATGACTGTTCAAAAGTTCAATAATCGAATTTCACTACCCATTAAAACAGATAAATACATAGTTTGAACTTACGATAAAATTTCTGAAAAGAATAGTGAAGTAAGTACAATGTGGCTCTATCGAATTTTTATAGTTTTTCATATCGTAATCGATTGACGATGGCTTCCTAGCTAAATAATGCACTCGTGCGTTACATGTAGGAGCATCGAGATAAATAATTAATTGCTGTAAAAATCTCTCATAAATGTATTATTTATATAACTTGAATATCGAAGACTCTTTGGATTTCAATTATTTAGTAACTGCTCTTTTGTAAAATCAATTATTATTATTTTTCTGATTACTATTTTTTTTTAGTATTCTGCTAATCACATTAACCCGTTATCAATTCGCAGCTGAAAACAAACTTCCACATAATTTTTAATTACTAGAACCATTGAGTAATTGTATAGAAAATAATTTCGACATATTGAAGTATGTGCTCGAAAGAAATTGGTCGAACATATAACGTTATAAAACTTATGTTTAATATTCAATTTCAGAAATATTTATGCAATTTATGGTTTATATATAGATTTATATGAATTCAAGACATAATATTCAGGATATTTTTTAAGAGTGAATAATCGTAATTTAGACTTAACATCCCTCATAAGCGCTTGCACAGAATCCTTATTGAAGTCTTTAGTGACATTTCGCCACTTATTCCTAAATTGTCTCTCATTTTTCACTGTATGTTGCGTCTTTAACAGTTTCGCTTTAATAATTAATCGGCCTGAGCTCTGGGCAACTCGGAAGGTTCACCTCTTTGGGAACACCAACCACTCTATTGTCTTGGTACCATTTTAAAGCGGTTTTTCCGTAATGACAAGTCGCACGATCAGGCCAAAAGAGTACTGGATTATTATGAAGCTTAATCAAAGGCAAGACTTTTCTGTAAGCTCTCATTATCATAAATTTCTTGATTTATTGTTCCATAACCTCTAAAATTTTCACTTTTAAAGCAACACTGGCAAATGGCCTGCCATACTAGAAATTTTTTTGGGAAATTGTCAAGTTTTTTAATTTTAAATTTATCAGAAACATTTCCCCTTTTGTTTGCTGTATAAAATTGTCGCCCTCGAATTTGGTTAAAGTCCACTTTTACATAGGATTCACCGTCCGTTACAACGCAGTTAAAATTAGGCATGAACTTTTCATATAATTGTCGATCACGTCATTTTGTCATTTTTAATTTTTTGGCGTTATGGCTGTGAGATATTGCTGGATTTTCCAGCTTTTTGCGCAAAACCGATTCGCGAACGTGTATATTCATTGCTGACAAATTTTACACTAACTATATTTTTGTAAAAAATATTATGCAATTATGCAGATAATATAGTAAACTTTGCTTGTAAATTTGAATTTTGATTTTAACGTTAGAAATTTCTAAGCTGTGCGGATTTCTATGTGACCAGTTTTTGCGTGCACATACTTTATATGCGCATTAGGGTGTTCATTATTTCCCAAATTGGCACTTTATTATCCCCCAAGAGTGTACGGGAAACCCTTTAAAGTATATATATAATTAATCAGAGTAACGTGCTGAGTCGATTTAGTTTTGTCCGTCTGTGCGTCTGTATATATGCGAACTAGTTCTTCAGTTTTTGAGATATAAATCAGATATTTTGCACACGTCTTTTTCTTCCAAAGATGCTGCTGATTTATCGAAACTGTCTATACCCGACCACTAAAGCATATAGCTGCCATACAAACTGAATGGTTGTAATCAAGTACTTGTAGGGAAAACTTTTACATTGACGAGACATCTTCACGAAATTTTCTATGGATTATTGCCCAATGCATCGCTACAATATCCGAAAAAATTGTTTAATTTTTACCATTATTGTACATAGCTGCAATATGACCGAATAGAATCAAGGTAAAGATTTTTGTGCACTACTTTTTGCCATAAAAAATTCACCTTGCGATGGGTATTATAACTTTGAGCAACTGAATTTAACTCTCTTTTTATTTTTAAATTCAATCCTGCTTAATAAAGAACACTGCATGTAAGTGTTTCTTACAAAAAAAATAAAATAAATAAAATAAAATAAAAAAAAAAATAAATAAAATGAAAAACAAAAAATACAAAAAACTAAATGATAAAATTATGAGCCAAATCGATATCCGTGCCCAGAAGCAACGCGAACAAGATGCACACCGGCTCTCCGTCCAGCGCAACAATGCATAATTTTCGATCAGGTCTCAGAGTGACGGTGTAAGCGTAAAGTCAAACTCGTCGTCCACCCTTCAACCTCCTTCAAATTTAAAAGTCCGATCTTCCTCAATGTCAACGATTCCAACGGCAGAGCTTCTTATGGCTGATGTTGTACAAGTTAAGGTCGGTGCATGCCCTGACTCCGGCAGCAAAACCAAAGCGCAAGATAAGATAACCCAAACACCTCAAAAAGTGGCTATACAGACCGCAATGGATCGGTACATTACCATCAAGCATAAGCTTAGTCCGCCAAACTCAACAAACGCTAAGCAAACAAGTAAGGAAGGGCTAAGTTCGGGTGTCACCGAACATTTTATACTCTCGCATGATAAAGTGATAATCGCGATTTCATTATCCGTCATTTACATATTTTTCAAATACCGTATTTGTGCAAAGTTTTATTCCGCTATCATCATTGGTTCCTAATGTATGTATATATGTATTATACAGAGAAGGCATCAGATGGAATTCAAAATAGCGTTATATTGGAAGAAGGCGTGGTTGTGAACCAATTTCACCCATATTTCGTGCATGTCATCAGGGTGTTAAGCAAATATTATATGCCGAATTTCATTGAAGTCGGTGTATTAGTTCCTGAGATATGGTTTTTGGTCCATAAGTGGGCGACGCCACGCCCATTTTCAATTTAAAAAAAAGCCTAGGTGCAGCTTCCTTCTGCTATTTATTCCGTAAAATTTAGTTATTCTGACTTTTTTTGTTAGTCGGTTAACGCACTTTTAGTGATTTTGTGATAGAGAAATACGTGTACCAAGTTTCATAATGATATCTCAATTTTTACTCAAGTTACAGCTTGACGGACGGAAGGACAGACGGACGGACAGACAGACAGACAGACATCCGGATTTCAACTCTACTCGTCACCATGATCACTTTGGTATATATAACCCTATATCTGACTCTTTTAGTTTTAGGACTTACAAGAAACCGTTATGTGAACAAAACTATAATACTCTCCTTAGCAACATTGTATGCACTCCATGATCACTTGGTATATATATAACCCTATATCTGACTCTTTTAGTTTTAGGACTTACAAGCAACCGTTATGTGAACAAAACTATAATACTCTCCTTAGCAACTTTGTTGCGAGAGTATAAAAATAAACCGAGGAAATGCAACTGAGCCATTAAGTACAAATCGTTTTGCGCTTTTAAGTGCCAACGTTGACGGTGAGAGTAACAAAACTCCTGAAAGTCTTACCAAAGTCACTAACACCAAACCACCGCCAATATATATAAGAGAGGAAAACTCTGGCGCTCTCGTTAAAATATTTACTCAACTTATCGGCAATAATAACTTTCATATAGTTCCGCTGTGGAAGGGAAACATTCGAGAAACCAAAGTGCAAATATACTCCGAACAGAACTTTCGTACATTATCCAAATACCTAAACGAGAGAAAGAATAAATTCTACACTTATCAACTTAAAAGTGCGAGAGGCCTGAAAGTTGTTATTAAAGGTATTGAGCCAAGTGTTGAACCCATGGAAATCCACGAAGCACTTAAAGATCACGGTTTTAACCCCAAAAGTGTTGCAAATATTTTTAGTAAAAACAAAATTCCACAGCCTATGATCAAAGTTGAGCTAGAACCAGAAAACAATCAACTTGAAAAAAATTATGTGCACTCCATTTACAAACTTCAATATTTGCTACATCGTAGGATCACTGTGGAGGAACCGCATAAAAGCAACGGCAATATGAATCCGCTGATAGCTCCATAAATCAGGCCTAGGAAAACCCACAACTACAGGAACAGCGAATCTTATTGAGCCGCAAGAACAGCAGCCCCACGTTCAATCCGGTATTCAATCGAATATCGAAGCAATGATATCGTAAATGCAACATATCATGATGAACTTCATAACATTCATGCAGAACACAATGCAAGAACTCATGCGAAATCAAAACACACTGCTGCAACTGCTTGCTAACCAAAGTTCAAAATAATGAGCTCGCTTAAAATTGTTTTATGGAATGCAAATGGTATACCTCGCCATAAACTAGAGCTGTCAAAATTTCTCAACGACAAACAAATTGATATAATGATTCTTGCAGAAACTCACCTAACCAATATATACAACTTTAATGTATCGGGATATACCTTCTATTGTACGAATCATCCAGATGGAAAGGCGCATGGTGGAACTGGTATCTTAATCAGGAGTCGCATTAAACACCATTCTTTAACTGAAACTGCTGAGAACTATCTGCTAGCAACATCGATATGCGTGCAACGTGACATTGCTTTGTCCGCAGTTTATTGTCCCCCACGTTTCACGATTACAGAAAAGAAATTTATGTATAGATTTCTTCAGCTCGCTGGGGGAGTGCTTTCTTGCTGCAGGTGATTATAACGCGAAACACCATCACTGGGGTTCCCGGTTATGTAACCCTAAAGGCAAGCAATTATATAACGCCATTATGTGTAAAAGAAACAAACTGGACTACGTGTCTCCTGGAAAGCCTACATATCAGTCACACTATAAAGAGTTACCGTATATGCTCACGTCAAAAGCTACAAACTGGTTAAAGTAATGGGTTGTCAAAAAAGTCTTGCGGTATTTTTATTGAATTTTTTTTTACTGAAATTGAAATGAATTTTTGATGACTCATGCCCAGCTCTTGACCGATGCTACGGCTGCTACTATGCCGGTCTCTTTCGACCAATTCAGCGATTTTACGTATCGCAATTTTCGACGATAGGCCTTCCGGAGAGTGGCGCATCTTCGACTACCTCTACACCAGAACGAAAACGTTGAAACCATCGTTGTGCGGTGGAAATGGAAACTGTATCGGGTCCATAAACTGCACAAATTTTATTGGCGGCTTGAGATGCATTTTTGCCTTTATCGTAGTAGTACTGTAAAATATGCCGTATTTTCTCTTTATTTTGCTCCATGTTTGCAACGCTATAACTCACGAACGACTTAAAAGAAACAACAATCAATCAAACACGTGTTAGCGCGTGAAATGAGCTTTCCAAAAAGGTATAGCATGACGAATAAAACTAGAACTACGCGCTTTCAGCGCCAACTAGCAAAAATACCGCAAGACCTTTTTCGACAACCTATTATAAAAAATACATCAGCACACACATAGAACTCGAACTAAATTTAGATTCACCGGTCGATATTGAAAACAGGATTGCAGCATTCGAATCAACCATTATAACAGTAGCCAAAATTTCAACTCCTCAAAAAGGTTATATAGAAAACAAAACCATAGCTTAACTAATAGGGAAATTGAAATACCAGTATTACAAAAACGACGCCTACGAAGGGAGTGGCAGGTTCATAGATCACCAGCCTCAAAACAACTGTTGAAAGCGGCCACACATGCACTGACGAGAGCCCACAGAAGCGAGGAAAAGCGTGCGCAGTACCAGTATATTCAAAAGCTGTCACCGCCTAGTACAAAGCACCCGTTGTGGAAAGCACATCAAATTCTAAGTGCGCCAATAGAGTGTGAAATGCCAATACGTGACAATAATGGCAAATGGGCTCGGAGTATTGCAGAAAAGTCAGCAACATTTGCTGCTCATCCAGCCAAACCCAGAAACTAATGATTTTACACTTCCAACCGTACCCTATTTGATGGAATCTGAGCCAGTGGAATTCGTACCTGAAGAGATATCAAAAATAATTATGGAGAAATTGAAACCAAGAAAAGCTCCTGGGCATGACTTAATTGCTCCAAAAATGATTAGTGAGCTACCAAATTGTGATATATGTATGTTTTTCAATGCAATCACAAAGCATGCTCACTTTCCTCAACAATGGAAAAAGTCAACTATAGTGATGATACCTAAGCCTGGAAAGGACAAAATGCAGCCATCCTCCTATAGGCCCATCAGCTTGTTATCGTGCATGTCGAAATTATTTGAAAGACTTCTTATGCTCCGCATTAAGGCACGTCTTCAAACCCACAACATAATACCATCTCACCAATTTGGCTTCAGGGAAAAGCATGGAACGATCCAGCAAGTACATGGGATCACATCTGAAATTCGAACAGCTTTTGAAAGACGGTAATATTGCTCTGCAATATTTCTTGATGTCGCGCAGGCTTTTGATCGAGTATGGTTAGATGGTCTTATGTACAAAATAAAAACGGTACTCCCGCAAAACACCCACGAATTGATTAAATCCTACTTTTATAATAGAAATTTTGTAGTTCGATATAACACCACTACATCTGAAGCCCAGATTGAAGCTGGTGTACCACAAGGCAGTGTTCTTGGCCCAATGTTATATGTTTTATACACTTCAGATATCCCAGTAAGCGACCGCTTGACAATGTCTACTTTTGCCGATGACACTGCGATAATCAGCTGCTCCAAGTGCCCAATTTATGCAAATGCGCTCCTAGGTAATCATATTGAAGCTGTGGCTAACTGGCTCGCAAACTGGAGGATAAAGGTTAACGAGCAAAAATGTAAGCACGTTACATTTACCCTAAACAAGAGCAGCTGTTCGCCTTTTACACTGAACAACGTACAAATACCACAAAGCAATCATGTTACTTACCTAGGGGTCCATCTGGATAGGCGACTTACTTGGCGAAACCACATAGAGGCTAAAAGGACTTACCTTAAGTTAAAGGCAGGTTCTTTGCACTGGCTTATTAACTCTCGCTCAGCCCTGAGTCTGGAGTATAAAGTCATTATATACAACACTGTTTTAAAACCAATCTGAACCTATGGGTGTGAGCTGTAGGGCAACGCGAGTAGCAGCAACATCGAAATTCTTCGTCGTGCGCAATCAAAAATTCTTCGCACAATCACCGGAGTGCCGTGGTATATCCGAAATGAGAACATCCAACGCGACTTAAGAATACCAGACGTACGAACTGAAATAGAACAACGAAGCGCGAAATATGCATTGAAACTTTCGGTTACTCAAACCAACTAGCAAGATCGCTATTGCGTGTGAACAGGAGCTCAAGATTACGTAGAAACGACTTACCAGCCGAGACGTAATATATTTTAGGCTCAGTTTAAAAAAATAATCACCCCTGTAGGGTGTAAATTAAGTGAGTAGTTTAAGATTCGCAAACTTATTGTTAGGCTCTTAAGTAGGGTAGACTCAATAAATAATAGTAAAGTTAAATAAAAAAAAAAAAATCCTGCTTAAAATATTTTACGTTTCCCATATACTTTATATGCCATTTCCTAATATTTCACAAAAAAAATTTTATATACCAAGCCATTAAATTTACAACTATGAAAAAGTAATATATGAATAAAATGATTTTTACATAAACGATGTTTTGATTTTATTCATAAAAACCTTTCTTTAAAAGTTGTACGCAGCATAAATCAATTATGTGATTGCTCAGGTTGTATAATGACTAGATCTAACCTAAGATCTAAGGTCTAAAATCACCTTATAGAAAACAGAAAATATTGGAAAACAATATCATTTTTTCAAAGATGTAGTTTTACTTGCTTAATGAAAAATATCGAAAAATATTATACACATGGCAAAAGAAATATGATCAGTCAGTCTCTGACCATCTCTCGTGCTGGACAGTTATCTTTTTCGCCTACAAGTGTTCGTATTTTGTTTTTGTTTTGCAAAACCGAAGTGCTTTAATTACTACTGTGCACTGTGCACACAATAAAATACTATTTTCTTAGACAGTAATCTTATAGTGCCACATATACAGTCCGTTACATAAAAAAGACAGGCCTCCGAGTGCCTCCAGATATTTAGCCGGGGTTTACCCCCCAACAACAACAATGTTCGACCAACCAATTTTACCGCCGGCCGGGAAAAAGAATGCCCAACCATTAATTATTTTTGACCACACAAAAGCAATTCAACAACAAACATGTGGCCCTAAGTATTTGGTTATGTGCAGAAAATTAAGTAACGATACACTCGCAAATGTGTCGCCTTTCTTAATTAAAAAGGTAATCGATTATACCGCCGGTAGTGAAGTGGAAACTTGCAAAAAACTCAGAAATGGTAACATATTAATTAAAACTAAAAACTACAATCAAGCCGAAAAATTAGTGAAATTAGTGGCACTCTCGCCCACTATACACATTGAAATCTCCGAGCACACTTCACTTAACTCAACTAAAGGGGTCATCTACTCCACCGATTTGCGCGGTATAAAAGAAGAAGAAATCCTCGATGAATTGAGAAACCAAAACGTAACAGAAGTGAAGAAAATACTCAAAAAGGAAAACAACGACTCACTGAAGGAGACTGGTCTAATTATACTCACTTTCTCTTCAATATCTCTGCCAACTGAAATGTCAATAGGGTACGAAAAAATCAAAATCCGACCTTACATTCCACTTCCACTAAGGTGTAAAAAATGTCAACGATATGGACACATAGAAAAAATATGCAAAAATGCCAAAATATGCCCTAACTGTGCTAACGAATTTCATACCAGCGAAGACAACGAAGAATGTGTAAACATAAAGAACTGCGTCAACTGCAAAGAAAACGACATCCAATGCCCCATATTCGTACGTGAGAAAGAGTTTCAAGCGATCATAACATTGGAAAAGGTTGACAGAAGGAAAGCAATATCCACATACAAAGACCGAAACCAACATAGCGGACCATCTTACTCAGCTGTCACCCGTAACAACTCTGCTCTATACGCACAAACACAAGAATCGCCCGCTCAAAGTAGCACCGTCACCAAACCAATAAATCAGCAACGGCAACGAAGAGAACTAGTAAGTTATGAAAGCTTACTTTCAGACGACGAAGTCACTCCTTCAACATCGAAGCCTTTGCCTAAACCCACCACACAGCGTATAACCGAAACAAAAATTAAAATTTTTCCCAGAGGTATTTCAAACAAAATGAAAGCTAAACTGAAATTACAGCACTCTGCAACTCGCAATTCCAAATCACCAAAACCAACCAAACATGAGCTCGACGATTCATCCGAATCCACAACAATGGAACTACAACATGAGGAAGTCCTATAGTTATATATGCATTACGCTAAGCTATTATTATGTTCTTTCTAAGAAAACAATTTATTACTCAATATCATCATTTATATCAACCCTCTTACCTAAATTGATCACAAATACCCAAAGAGTAGTCACATAACATCAAACTCTTTTGAATGGAAAACACTTTTCAACTTTTCTCTTCTATTAGCATACAGTAACAATCAAACCTATCTTAATTTACCAGTAGCCAGCACTTACCCACACATCTCCAACAGCACCTACCATCCTCTCACCTCACAACGCAAGCTCTTAAGCTACTCCTCCAATGACTCTTAAAATAATGCAGTGGAACATCAACGGCTACCTTAATCACTACAACGAACTTCTCATATTAATTAAGCGGTACCGACCGCTCTTAATCACTTTACAAGAAACTCACCTCCATACGACACATTCCAACTCCCGTCAACTATATTATGCTTAACAAAAATCAAGCAACAACAGCTTACGGAGGAGTTGCACTTCTAATACATAAACAAATACAATATGAACCCTTCAACACCAATACACAATTCGAAACAATATCTGCCATAATTCACTCTAAAATAAAATTTATCATTAACTCTACCTACATATCCCATGCCACAAGACTGACGTCATCACTGTTGCTAGAAGCTTTTGAACCCACCCGTTTACCTCGTTTAGTTACTGGAGACTTCAACAGTTGGCCCAGAAAATGGGGATCTTCCCGTAATAATGACAGAGGGAACTTGATTTCAAAGTTTTTAGATAACTCTCATTACACCCTACTCAATGACGGCACCACCACTCACTTCAACACACACAACACCTTATCCCATATCGACCTCACCTTTTGTTCACCTCCACTAGCTATCGACGCTAAATGGAAAGTAAATGACTACCTCATGGGGAGTGATCATTTTCCCATTATAACAACTCTATTCCCCACAAACAATTTTACGTTCAACCCCATTGAACTGAAATTCTTAACTAACATTGCCAACTGGGGCAGTTATTATGAGATTTCAGACCAACTTACTAGAGGAATAGAAGTAAGTGAAAACATCAACAAAGAAGCCGCAAATTTCCAAAGAATAATATTAAGAAGCGCACACCTATCCATTCCCCAATCATCAGTTCGACATTTAGAGAAATCTGTCCCTTGGTGGAATAAAAATCTAGAGAACTTAAAGACTCAAAAGAACAAGCTTTGGATTAAGCTGAAGCGGTCTATTACGAACGAAAACATCTTGAACTACAAAAAAGCTGCAGCCAAACTAAAAAGGGAAATAAAAATCACCAAAAGAACTTCTATATCCACATTCACACCCGCTATCAAGCCCACCACCCCTTCCAGAACAGTGTGGTCGAATATAAGGCGTTTCTGTGGCCTCAAATCCCACACGGATATACATTGCATAAGCTCTGGCAACTCCACTATCACAGAAGATTTTGAAATTAGTAATTTCTTTTGTAAGCACTGGTCCACACAATCACACGACTCAAAATTCCCGCAACAGTTCAGATTAAAGAAAACATCACTTTACTCTAGCGTAGCCGTATTTAGACCTAATGAAAAGGCTAAAATAATTGAAAACCCCATATCAAATATTGAATTGCATATCGCACTAAAAAAAGCAAACGGTTCTTCCCCAGGCTTTGACCGAATCACTTATGATATGGTTCATCACCTCTCTCTAAGTGCAAACTCAAGGCTTACTTCTTTTTACAACAAAATTTTCGACAACTACATACCGCAGCTATATAAACTAAGTACAATAACTCCAATACTGAAACCAAAGGCAGACAAAACCAGCATACAATCACACCGGCCTATATCTTTGAACCCTGTATGCGCGAAGATTTTGGACAGAATTATAGCCAATAGACTATGGTGGTTTGTTAATTCAAACAAGCTACTCAATAGCCACCAAATGGGATTCAGAAAAGGGAGATCTGTTACTGACAGCCTAATTTACTTAGACTACATGATAACAGATTCTCTCTCAGAAAAAAAGCATATCTCGATAATATCGCTTGACTTTGCAAAAGCCTTCGATAGAGTAGGAATACACTCCGTAATAGATCAGCTTCAAGAATGGAAGATCGGTAAGAAAATAATAAGCTACATTATAAATTTTATGAGAAATAGGCAAATCAAAGTTAAAGTCAATTTCAAACACTCCAGCACATTAAATCTTTGCAACGGAATCCCACAAGGATCCCCTCTCTCCGTATTACTATTTTTAATCGCCTACAATAAACTTGCCAACATATTATCAATACGCACGGAACTAAATTTTTGCGCATACGCAGATGATTTCCATATCATCATGAAACTTAGCAACATAAAAAACCAAGCGATAAATATAAATTCACTAGTCGATGAAATATTGGATTGGTGCGAGTACTCGGGAGCTGAGTTATCTCCGCATAAATGCCAACGACACATTTGTAGAAAACGTAATTGCAAGTGTACCGTACAATTTGGAAATATTCGCCTGAACGATGTAGACAATATCAAAATTCTAGGAGTAACCTTCAACTCCAAATACCGATGGTAACCGCATGTTGAATCACTTTTACTCGCCCTTGGCCATAATTTCAACATAGTCAAATGTCTCTCCAGCAACAAGTTTAATTGCAACATTAGCTCCCTCTCTCAAAAATTTAGTACGGCATATTCCTTACGGATACACTGCCAAAAGTACCCTCAATAAACTACACTGTGTTCTTAATGCAACGATCCGCATGGCGTTTGGCGCCTTTCGAACCACTCGCATCAGTAATTTAATGTACGAAGCCAACATAAAATCAATCGAGACAACTAGGGATTACATCACAGCAAAACTTTCCAAATCCTTTCTCACTTGCGACACACCAATATATGAGCTTATATCCACTGTCACCAATCTTAATACAAAACAAAAGGTCGAATTCGTAATTTCCAAAACAATAGCCAAATGCTCTCTCTTACAGCTTCCTTAACTTTGCGACTCTTCAACAACACACAAATTTCCACAATGGGATTTTCCCACGTCCTCCATCAAAGCTTCTCTACGAACATTACCCAAGTCCTCTACCTCCATCAGAACGTACCAAAAACGGTTCTCAGAACTTTTGAGCAAAATACAGGACTATACACTAATTTTTACGGATGGGTCTAAAACCAGTTACTCAACCAGTTACAGTGTTACAACAAGTACATCGACTATATTCAACTTATTTGCAACTTATTGCAATCTTTACAGCTCTAGATTACCATATACACAAGGAAGGAAAATATGCTGTATGCACGGACTCGCTCTCCTCAATAGATTCCATCTCCAATCCTATAAATTGTGAATATTACTCCCACAAAATCAAAAATATTCTAACGGAATACTACCCTAAATTTCTCCTAATATGGATTCCAGGACATTCAGCCATCCAAGGAAATGAACTGGCCGATCACGTTGCCAAATCAGCTCCCTCCCGTCCCCTAACTTCTACACAAAACTGGAACTTAAGAGACATAAAGAGGCATATTACACTACACTACAGACAGATCCACAACAACACATTTCTTGAAACATCTACCAATCTATTACCAATCCATCAACAGCAATCATACAAATATACAAACATTTAACCAACATATCGACGATACCATTAACCGGCTAGACTTAATAAAATTCGAACGTCTACGTTTAGGATACACAAACATTACGCACAGTTACCACATCACAAATACTCCACAATTATACTGCCACTTTTGTAACCAAACCACAAACATCAATATATCCCATATCCTAGTAGATTGTACAAGTTTCCAATCCAATAGAACCAAACTCTTTGAAGGCAACAATTCTTTAACTTTCTTGTCCACTCCAAACACAGGTAATGTAAAGAAAATCGTAGCATATCTCAAATCCACCCGGCTGTACTATAAAATTTAATTTATTTCTTTCCTTAATAATAAAATTAAAATTCTAAATTCAAAATATTAAAATAGTTGCGAAAATTAAGTTGGCATGAAGACAGGTGCATATATTTAGATTAATTATTTGTATGTGTCCTGCGTGTTTTTGTGTGTGCACATCATACACACATAATTTGTTTACTTTTAATTTCTGACATAAACGCAAATAAGTGCAATCGTTTTATTTTTAATTAAATTGCAGTGATTCAAAACAAAAACAACAGCAAACAAAGGAATCAATGAAAAACACGTAAGGAAGGGCTAAGTTCGGGTGAAACCGAACATTTTATACTATTGCAACTTGCAATAATCAAAGGCAAGGAAATACTTTAAGGTGTAAAGCAACTTATATAACGAAAAGTCAGCCGGATGTTCAAAAATTCCTGTATTAGTTACATAGGGGCTAGGCCAAGTTTTCGCTCAAATTTATCTATTTTAGGCATAAAGATACACTGTCATGAGTAAAACACGCTCTTTCATTTCCATTGGGATAACACACATATTGACCGATATATGCGGTACAAAGTCACCCCGAAGCTCGAAAATCTTTATTTAAATATATGGGGACTAAGGGAAGTATTGGTCCGATTCAACACATTTTTGTCAGACATACATACCATTATAAGAGAAGGATTATCCCTCAATTTAAATTATATATATCACACATTGACCGACATTTTCGATCAAAAGTCAGCTATAGGTACCGTAGTCTAAATATTCGGTACCTAGGGGTTTGAACAGTTTTTGTTGTAGTTAAACAATTTTTGGTTATAAGGTGACAGACGCTAAAGACATTATTTATGCAAAGTTTTTTTCCAATATATTAAATGCTTCTTGGTTTATGTACTGGAAACTGAACGAATCAAGTGGAATTTAAAATTGTGAATTTACAAATATAAGAAGAATGTCACGAGTTAAATTTTGTCGAAATTGGTTTGGTCGAGCCCCGAGATATAGGATTTCACCACAAAGTGGGTGGTGCCAAGCTCATCATCCAATTTTCACAGTAAAATGTAATGCTTTTGGCATATTTAGTTATTGATTGATCGCGCTTTTAGTAGTTTTTAACAGTGCCTTTATATGGGGAATGAACGGGTAATTCTCCGTTTTCATCCATTTTTACACTGTCGGTAGAAATTCCTATAAGATTTGTACTCACCAAAATTAGTTTAGGCGATATGTACATGAAACTTGCCAGGGGCCATGGCCACTTTTTCAGAAAATTTTTCTCGCAGGTCTCCCTTGCTACTGCGATCCCCTCTATCAAATTACAGATTTATATCGCAATTTAATGCTTAGTTATGGCACTTTACATGTTTTCGGTTATTGACGGTTTGTAGGCGTGGGCAGGGCATAATTTTTTGTTTACTAAGGAACGTAAGTGCTAAGTTTCATAAAGTTATCTCAATTTTTACTCAAGTTACAGCTTGCGTGGACGGACGATCGGACGGGCAGACAGACAGTCAACATGATTTCAACTTTTCTCGTCATCTTTCTCGATTATTTTTAGGTGATACGTACAACCGTTAGGTGGACAAAACTATAATACTCTGTAGCAACTGGTTGCAAGAGTATAAAAATGTAAATAAATACCAAATGCATTTTGGAAGTAAATGACTTCTAATCACATATTAGCAGCGAATAAATGAACCGTACGCAAATTAGGTGAAGGATTTGTAGTCGATAAACTTGCTTTTGATTATTCATTAAATAATATTTTCCATTTGGCTCGCTCTCAAACAAATAATTTTCTGTACAAAATAGGAAATGAAAAATTTAAAGGAGACTTAAATCAAATAAATAATTGTGTCTGTGCGGAAATTAGTTAGTAGTTTAGTTATTTATGAATAGCTTGATGCCAATCAGCGTCAACAATACTTAAATTATTAATATTCAATGCTAATAACAACAACAGATTACTTGACCATTGCCAGCAAACTACAAATATCAGCACGTAATGCCAAGAACGTGAATTATTGTTATTTTATACATTGATAATTTTACATTTACTTTAATTACATTAACAAGAAGCACACACGAATGGAATTACACGAACATCGAGTGTTTAATTTTTATATATATACTTTTTGTGCATTCGTTGTCCCTGCATTGATGTAGTATTGTATTTATTTGTTGGTGGACTCTAATTGGTTTCGAGTTTTGTCATTGCATATGTATGTGTCTATAGTTCTATTGCACCGACTGTGTTCATGAAGGGTATATCAACAGGGGGTACAAACCTTTAAAAAGATTGATAATTGGTAGTATTATTAGTATAGTATTAAGTTTGTTTAAAACTGAAAAAAATATTTTTGAAAATTCTTGAAAAAAACATTTATAAATAATTTTTAAATTATTACAAATACAAATACTTTATGTAACTCATTAAAATGTTAAAAGAAAAACTTTTGATAATTAAAAATAAAATTTAATTATTTGGCAATAAATTTACTTTCAAAAATTAAGATGAAATTTTTTGGCACAAAGTAAAATTTAAATTAATTAAAATTTCTCTACTAGGCTGGTTCGACTGTTAGTGGCATCTGTGTCAAAGGATACGCTTGTCTTTCTGAAGAATATAACGAACATTCGACGATTTTTACGATGAGTGGAATTATTCAACAAAGAAGATCTATTAAAACTTGTAAGCAAAATTAATTTTTGGGTGTCGAGACATTCGGAATGTTGGAAGGAAGTGTTTTTGATTGGTACAAATTATTCAAAGAAATCCGAGAATCTGTGACGACGACCCACGTCCAAGAAGGCCATTAACATCAACTAATGATAAACGCGTCAATGAAACAAAGAAATTGGTGCTTAAAGATCGACGATTAACAAAAATAATCTTGATGACATCGTTGGAATAGGGAAAAGACCAGTGAAAACTATTTTGAAAGACCATTTGTGCTTAGAAAAAGTGAAAGCACGATTGGTTCCAAAATCAGTAAAAACAGCGTCGCGTTAACGTCTCTGAAAAAAAGCTTTCCAACTACCAGGATATTATGTAAAAAATTATTAACGGTGATGAGATCTATTCTTTATAGAATACTCCTTGAGTGTTATTTCTCGTTTGCGCGAAGCTGTTCCTGAAAAGAGGACGGAATTCTGGGCCGACAGCTCTGGTTTTTATACCACGGCAATGCACCGATTTATCTCCGTGTGACTTCTGGCTATTTAGCAAATACGTTCATTAAATGCTCTTCCGCAAATTAACTGTTTTGAGAATTGCCAAAAAAAATTTTACAAGTGTTTTAGGGCCAAGGGGTATTACTTTGAGATGACGATATAGATTTTTAAGAATAAATTAAAAATTTTAAAATTATGAACAAAGTCTTACTATTTTTTGCTCATTGTAGTATATATACTTTATGGTGTCTCCAACGACTCTTTTTGGTGTTATAAACTTCGCAGTAAACTTAAAATACCCTATTCAGGGTAAAAACCGTAGCCTTCATTGACGGTAAGAAACTACACCAATATCATTCTAAAAGCACCTACTGCTTGGCAGACCATCTAGTTCGCTTTCTTGTGCCACTTTTCTCTATAAAAATCTGATATCTGTATCAGAAATCAAAAATTTTAGTTAACGAATAGTTTAGCTTAGTAACCCAGTATTTTCAGAGACAAACCTCTTTCCCCAAAAATAAAATGTGGTTGAGCTCAGTTAAAAGGAAACACAAAACTACAGGACTATTGTTTTAAAGACCAAATTCGCTATTTCAAATTTTTTTTTCAACTGATCGCTTTATTATATTCAACCTGTTAAATAAAAATTAAATTTTTAATATTCTTTTGACACCCTTTGTTTATTAACATACTCACGTAATAACATTTGGTTTAAACTGCCCACCAAACTATATAAATGCATTGTGGCATCGTGACCATAAACAAATTTCATGCAATTTACTAATTAGCATTTTTAACGACTTTGTGTGCTGGGCAAAAACGAACAACAACAGCAAGAAATTTACAGCATCACATTCGCAAATTCGCAGCTAAACCAGATACTATTTATAAAAAATCAAAAATGTAATAAAACACCACGACGCCAACTTGCCTGAACTATTAATGTGTGGGATGGTTATTTTAAGGACACCTCTCTGCTCAGAAGAAGACATAATATGGTTTATTTTAACGAATATCCTTGTTTTAATAAAACTTTTCAGCTAAGGCTACGCTTTTTTGGCTATTGATTAATGTGCGACCACTAAGTAGTGTTTTGGGAGAGGTGTAATAAATCTACAAAAAACTGGCAATTTGAATAATAAAATTTTTTAAGTGAATTTTTTTTACTACACTACAAAATAAATTTAAACAAATTTTCTCGAAGTTTTTAAAAAATTTAATGAGCTGGTTTTGAACAAAATGTACCACACTACAGAGATCGAGCAAAAAGTATGATCCCAGTTAAGGATTTTAACGAAGTATCAACTAACTAATTACCAGATTACCATTTTTTTGAATTTTGGAATTCAAAAAAATATGTCTAGTTTAATAAAAGAATAAATAATAACTCAAGTATCACCAATTCATATTAGAATGTGGCAGACCCTGAATTCATACAATAATGTGGTCGGTATGCTTGTGAACTTGTGAACAATCATTTCATTAAATTTTCGCAGCAACTTTGTAATCAGCGGTCAGAAAGGAACTTCAATCTACATAGGTGAGCACAACATCCCAGGAATTTTAAACAACCCCAAAACTCTTTTGCTACCCCCTTATAGAATCAAAATCAATTTGTTTTATTTATTACGGTGCCATATCAGGTGAATACGGGGAGTGGTTAATGGTTAAAATGTGATTTTTGGTCAAACAATCGGTCACAAGTGTCGATCGATGAGAGCAATTTTAGGTCGTCAGTCAATTGTGCGAGACAAACTGTGCATACACCTTTCATAGGCACAAATTTTCGGTCAAAATGCAATAAATCGATGTTTTAGAGATTTTCAATTCCATTTCCATGAATTTCAATGATGATTTCGACTGATTTTTGATGAATTCTCGCACAGTTTCAATGGAATTTCCGGTGGTCACGGTTTTTGATTGACCCACATGTTGATCGCCATTTATGTCCTCACGACCACTTTGAGAACGTTGAAACCACTCGTGCACTCTGCTACAGGATAGGCAATCATCGCCATAAACTTGTTTCATCAATTTTAACGTTTCGGTAAAAGTTTTACCAATTTTAAAACAAAATTTAATGTTGACTCTTTGTTCGAAGCTCATTTTCGCACCGATAACACAAACATACTTACACTTCAAAAGCAATAACTTCACTTCATGACTTCAAATGTCATGAAATTCTCATTGTACAATCGATAAAGATAGCCGGTTCTAACGCACCAGTCGACATATAGATAGCACCACCAAGGAGCGCTGGATTCAAAAAGTCCTGTTTATTGTGGAAAGCATGCTGTAAAGTCTTGTTGTCTATATTTTTCTAGCAAACGTGTGCATAGAAAGGCATCAAAGCAGAAATTAAAATGTGATCGCGTTGCACTTGCATAATTCATAAACTCGCAATGATGCCGCAATGGCACAATGACAACAATAATTTCTGTTCATGAGCAATATGTTAAAGGAAGGTAACAGGAAATTGAGTTAACAAAAATATGCTTACACATAAATCATCACCAAAGAAGGGCATACAGAAGCCCATTTTGAAAGTTATTTAATTTTTACAATTTTCGACGAAACAAAAAATTCGCCGAGCACAAGTATTATGGAAAAACCAGTTTCCGTTGGAAATGATTTAATGCTATTATCTTTATTATGCTTTATTATAATTATATTTGAATATGCTGCCATTTTTTGTTGAGTTTTAATTGTTTTAAAATTTTCCTGTAAAACTAATTACAATTTCTAAATCCAGTTAGAATTCGTTTTATGTCAACAGATGAAGGAAAAACAAGGTGCGTGGAGTCCCTACGCGCGGATGAAGTTATACTTCTTAGTGATATTCCAAGAAATGCATATCATTTTGTATGAAAGAAAACTAGAAAACTTAAATTCACATTTTATAAATTTATTATAATTTATTATCTCCCCGAGCATGCCTTTGCCAACAAGTCGTCTTTTCGCGACGATGGCAAAAGCTAAAAATCATAAATTGCACAACTTTCTGGTGCTTCTCGCAAAAATCTGCGTCGATATGAATTCACGATCATACGTATACATACATACATATTTACACCTGTTTGTAGGCGAAGCTGCTACAGCTGCAAGGGGTGACAATCGGCGGCCATTACTTTACTTATGCCATAGAAATTCCATTGCTACGAATATGGAAATGACAACAATAATGCAAATATGCATATTTCTAAAGGTCATTCATTTCTTTTAAGAAATGAAAGGAATGAATGATCCTGAGAAGTATAGTCTTAACTTTTCAACGGCCAACGCAGAGCATTTCAACCAAAAGGAATTTATTCATTAAAATCACCACTCGAAGTCGTTTTATCCGTTGTAAGCGAACGATTTTCGAAGAGACATCATTTCTAATATGCCACAAGACACAATTAGAAATGAACTCTCGCTGTTAGATAAAACGATATACCTCGTCATCGCGGGTCGATTTCCAAAAAATGTAAATGAAGACTAACTACAGAAATAATCCTGTAAAGTATAGCCTTAATTTTTCAAGGGCCAACGCAGGGTATTTCAACAAAAGGTCACATAAAATAGTTGAGAATTTGCAGAAATAAATGACAAAGGAATGAAAATGCAGTATAACTTCAATAATGAACAAGCACACAAACATACATATGCGCAGCATGAGCAAGGAAAGAGGTAACAATCGGCGATCCATTGTATATTTCTTTCATGCATAACCAAACCATAATTAGGACAACGCAATACAAGTGTGAATGGTGGTGTTGGTGGTAAGCGCTTCAAAAGTTACGACGAGCACGTAGGAGGTGCGTAGGTTCGAATCCCAACAGAATTAATTTTTAATTGAGTATGTGATCTTATTTTATAATAACTCATTTTAAATATATAAAAGATTTACCTAAACATTATGATGATATTTTCATGATTCATACGCAATGTACGAATGTAAGCAATTTCGTTTTGCCGTCGGCATTTCAATTTCTCATGCATCAATTTTTGCTTTCAACCAAGAAATCGCTTGTATGTATGTATGTACATATGTATGTGCATTATATGCCTTTGCGTTTTGCCATCAGCATTTCCATATAGACATGGAAAATTAATTATATATTTCATTGTTTCTTTTTGGCCCAATTTTGTATATTAAGACAAGTGTCAATAATTTCGCCAAAATCAAATATATTATATATTCATATGTAAACATGTTTTAAACTTTACATAAAATTGAAGTGTCAATAATTGCGCCAATTTTCATAAAGTTGGAAATTTTGCGCGAATAAGACGTGTGCGGGTTAAGTCGTGAATTTTACTTATATTAATTAATTTGAAAGTGCCGAAAAATGCGAAACGAAATTTTAATAAATTTAAGTAAATTTACATGTATTTTCATTTATGTATATTTAATTGTCAATAAATTTTTGAAAAATTATTTGCCCTAGTTGTCCATTTTTTTATTTTCTCACACATTTCAGCTGATTTTTGTATAGAAATTTGACCGGCCTAGAAGCAAAATGCGAAACAATCATACATATGTACATATATTATGTCGTTTGCACATTCGTCTGTATATTTGCGAAAGCAAATGTTCTACAAAAGCATATTTCTATACTTAAACAAAATTATTAGAACCATCGTATGTTTCTTATGTACATGCATAACCAAACCATACTTAAGTCAGCGCAACCTAAGTGTCAATGGTGGTGTTGGTGGTAAGCGCTGGGAAAGTCAAGATGATACCACAGGTCTCAGGTTCGAATCTCGACAGAATAAATTTTTAATTTTTTACTTTTAACATCGTATACTATACAAATAAATATTTTTCTTACTAATAGAAATTCAATTTATCACAGCAATATTATGTATATGTATATTATGTACATATATTGCTGTGATAAATTTAATTTCTATTAGTAAGAAAAATATTTATTTGTATAGTATACGATGTTAAAAGGCATACATCTTCTATCCTATCTTGTGTATCTGCACATGCTCATATGAGTGTATGTATACGCATGTGCGCGTTCAGAAATTGAAATCATATTTTCATCACTTATCAATATACTTATTACATGTGCGCGCATTGACTTGCATGTTCATACATTCATATATACTTATATGTACATATATTTGCATACATTGCCAAACAAATAATGCACAAGCATACAAACATACATATGCGTACACATATGAATATGTCACCAACAATCGGCGATCCATTGTATATTTCTTTCATGCATAACCAAACCATAATTAGGACAATGCAATTAAAGTGTCGATGGTGGTCTAGGTGGTAAGCGTTTCAAAAATTACGATGAGCACGTAGGAGGTACGTAGGTTAGAATCCCAACGGAATTGATTTATTAATTGAATATGTCACCAACCAAAAATTGAAACATTGTTCTACAAAAACAACAACAGCATAAGCATGGCCTCATTGTGTTGTTGGTAGAAAAGCCGAGCTGTGCTGAAAGAAACGAACAAACGATCGCCGATTGTCACCGCTTCGCTTGCTGCTCGAACATCTTCATTTGAGCAAGGGGTTGCGTAGATTCATATTGAGCAAGGTTGCGCAACCTGAATCTATCGCAACCTTTTCCGAACTCGTATAAGAAGTATAACTTCAATAATAATAAAATAATATATACAAATTTATAAACTTAATGTCTGACTGACCAATTATTGACGTATGGTTTTTGAAAACAAGAACTTTAATTAGTTAATAATTAAATTATAAATAATTATATAGTTACTTATAAACAAGTATTTAATTTTAAGTGATACGAAATTATAGAAACACGCATATCCGAAAAAGAGTGCTTCATCACTTTTGCGCCAATAGCAATATTTTAATACCATATAGCAGGACGGGGAATTATGAGCGACTTATAGAGAGAGTTTGGTTTTTGTTCGTCGAGAGAGGACTTTACCTCTCAATTGTCTACACAGTCCGAAGTAGCACCTGTTGGCAAGAGCTATTCTGTGTTGAATTTCCAGGCTATCATTGATGGTTGAATTGATACTGGTTCCAAGACGAAATTATCTACAACTTCGAAGTTATGACTATCAACAGTGAAGTGAGAGCCAAGTCGCGAGTATGACGACTGTTTGTTTGATGACAGAAGATATTTTGTCTTACCGTCGTTCACCACCAGACCTGGAGAAAGCAGAACTAACGGCGCGGATGTATGGGCCAATGATATTGATACATCGGCATACGCCAGCCGCTGTACACTCTTATAGCAGATTGTACCTGCTCAATTAATTTCTTCAGCTCGAATTATTTTCTCAATCAGCAGAGAAGTAGCACGATTGGCAGTCCCTGATCCTGACGGAGCTTTTGGTGTTGCTGAACATCAGTTTATACAGCCGTATTAGTTTTGCGAGGATGCCAAATTCAGACATCGCGTCATAAGGCCGCTCCTTTTCGTGCTATCAAAAGCAGCTTTGAAATCGACGAAGAGGTGGTATGTGTCATTTCTATTTCACGGGTATTTTCAAAGATTTGACGCATGGTGAATATCTGGCCGGTTGTTGATTTGCCAGGTCTAAAGCCACACTGATAAGGTCCAATCAGTTTTTTGACTGTGGGCTTTAGGTTTTTACACAATACGCTCGATAAAACCTTATATGAGATGTTGTTGAGCCTTGTCCCACGGTATTTGGCGCAGATTGTGGGGTCTCCCTTTTTGTGGATTGGGCAGAGCACACTTAAATTTCAATCGTTGGGCATGCTTTCGTCTGACCATATTTTACAAAAGAAGGTCTTTATCAGTCCTTCGCCGTCGTGTTTGAATAGTTCGGCTGGCAATCCATCGGACCCGCCGCTTTGCTGTTCTTCAGACAGGTATTTGCTATTCGAACTTCTTCGTGGTCGCGCGTTGAAACGTCTGTTCCTTCGTCATCGATTGGGGAATCGGGTTCGCCTTCTCCTGGCCTTATATTTTCACAGCGACTCAGCAGAATAAGTGTGCTCCCCATAATTTTAGTATGCTCTGGGCATCGGTCACTAGATCACTTTTGGGAGTTCTACAAGATTATGCTCTTGTCTTGAAACCTCCTGTTAGTCACCGCATTTTTTCGTAGAATTTTTTGGCCAGCTTATCAAGCTCTTCGTACTCACGCATTTTGGCCTATTTCTTTTTCTGTCTGCAGATGCGTCTCGCTTCCCTCTTCAACTCTCGGTATCTATCCCATCCCGCACGTGGGTGGTCGATCGTAACGTTGCGAGGTAGGCAGCCTGTTTTCTCTCCACTGCGAGACGGCACTCCTCGTCGTACCAGCTCTTCTTTGCACTTTCCGAAAACCAATGGTTTTGGTTGTACGTTAGGAGTTTGAAATGCCGTCCCACAGTTCCCTTATACCGAATTGTTTATGAGTGCTCTCAGAGAGCAGGAGTGCAAGCCGAGTAGAAAATCGTTCGGCTGTCTGTTGTGATTGCAGCTTCTCAACGTCGAACCTTCCTTGTGTTTGTTGACGTGTGCTTTTTGCTGCACAGAGGCGGGTGCGAATCTTAGCTGCAACAAAATAGTGGTCCGAGTCGATGTTAGGACCTCGGAGCGTACGCACATCTAAAACACTGGAGACGTGTCTTCCGTATATCACAACATGATCGATCTGGTTGGTGGTTTTTCGATCCGGAGACAGCCAGGTAGCTTGATGTATCTTCTTATGCTGGAATCTAGTACTACAGATAACCATATTTCGGGCCCCGGCGAAGTCGATCAGCCTCAACCCATTTGGGGATGCTTCGTCGTGGAGGCTGAATTTACCGTAGTGGCAAAGATACCTTTATTGCCCACCCTGGCGATAAAGTCACCAAGCACGATTTTGATATCGTGGTGGGAGCAGCTCTCATAAGTGCGCTTCAAGCGTTCATAGACGGCATCTTTGGTCTCATCGTCCTTCTCTTCCGTCCGGGCGTAGGCGCAAATAAGCGATATGTTGAAGAACTTCGCTTTTTGATGCGGATTGTGGCTAGAGGTTCATCCACCGGAGTGAATGACAGTACTCGGAGACGGAGTCTCTCTCCTACCACAAATCCCACGCCAAATTTGCGCTCCTTTATATGGCCACTGTAGTAAATGCCAGAAGGACCTACTAGTCTCTGTCCTTGTCCCGTCCATCGCATTTCTTGGACGGCGGCGATGTCAGCCTTTTTTTTCATGAGGACATCAACCAGCTGGGCAGTGGCACCTTCCCCTTAAAGGGACTGGACATTCCAGGTGCATGCCCTAATATCGTAGTCCTTATTCCGTTTGCCATGGTCGTCATCAAAAGGGGGGTCTCTCATCCGAGGCTGTTTAAACTTTTTCATTGGTATTGTTTTTTACGTGGCGGGTCCCAAGCCCAGCGCACAACCCTATGTAGGGAATGTTTCGCCTTCTCACATTAACTCGCCTTCGAACGGATGTTCTTAGGCTACCCAGAGGGTACTTGGTCAAAGACCGGAAGTAGTGAGCTGCTTGAGCCATGTGTAAAATAATCGTTTCTCGCCACTCCCAAGTGAATGGCGATCAGAGAACTTTTCTCACTTGCGTGAACTTCTACACATGACCCCATCCACCTATAAATGTTATTGGGATTATATATCCCAGGATAACCGTAAGGATATCCGATTTTTCAGGTATGCCAAACATCTTATATTTTAGTCATACTACAGTATTTGCTGTCGTAATGATGAAAATTCCGCCAGGGTGAAAGGGTTAAACTCCGAACTTTGTTCGATTGACTACTTTCTTTCGAGTAGAGTTGCATGTAGAGTTAAGAACTGCGCCGATTAAGTTTTGAGAAAATTAGTGGAGAAAAACATATATTTCAAGGTCTCAAAAAAAAAAGCCCTGGTATGGTAACGAATCTTTGCTGCGATTGAGAGAAACCATAAGATGCCCTATTTGGTATTGTGGATCAATGAGATAGCAGACGGGTGAGATAGTCCACGGCTTACTTGACTCGCCAGCTCAAAATATTTCCATCGCAGTAGCTTTTCTTTTTTATTCCGCTTTAAAAACTCACAGAGCTAGACAATCTGAAGAAATTCGTATATCGGGTCCATATAGAAACAATTCAGCTGATGTAACTTGATTCATTCATGCAACAAATTTTCAATGAGTTCGGCTCTTAAATGGATCTCTGAAGTGTTGTTCCGTATATGAGCAGCCCTACAATATATTTGGAAGGGAGCCATTGAGATATATTGCAGATAACCCTTGAATGAGATTCGGTTTCTGTTTAGTAAAATTTATTGCAGAGCTGCGTCACTTATTCCTTACCTCGGGTGGGGGGTAATAAGGGATAGGCGATGTCTTTTTTACTTGAAATCCTTCTTTTTATGTTTTCTATTACCACTTACCAATGGTGGGTGGAAGTAAAATATGTATATAAATAAAAATAATCTTTTCTGTGGAGATTGTATTTCAAATCTGATTTTATTTTCGTTGAGCAGCTCCTTTTATACAAAATTCTTAGCCTATGTATTTAAACTAATTATCAGACTAACGCATAACACATAATAACGTATATTTTATCAGCAAATGCATTTGTAAACATTTGCTGGTGTACATCTATTGCATTTCTATTTGTTTGCTTATGTAAGTCTGTGTGTGTGTGACTAATGCACTTCCCTGCCAACCACGGCTACCCGCTTGAGACAAATATTCCAATACAACTACACATTTTTTCTGTATACACTAACACCAACGCACATTTTCGGGTTATTTTTTGTTTACCTAAATGCGATGAAAAAAAGTTTCTTTCATCTCTTAATTTATTTGAAATCAAATCAGATTAATGGACCTAGCCAACTCTCCTCGTGGCTCCATCTATTACAACGTCGATAAATTAAGAGACCCTGATCAAGATTTTATCGTATGTTCTTCACGTCGAAACGATTTTATGTACTTATAAGATCTGGGTCTGAAATGTTTGAATATTTAAATGCTCATGAACGAAAAGAGAAACTAGATAATACCGTTACCGATACCGTTTTCAAAATCAACCGAGAGGTCCAAAGCTTACCGAATGAAGGAGACTGCTAATTTTGTCGCCTGCCGCGGTTAGTGTCCAATTTAATAAACAAGGAGGTTCTAACCTCTCGGAACCACGCTAGGAATGAATGGAAGAAAAGGTGTCACAATACACGCTCTACTGATTGGAACATTAACCCCTCAAATTCATACTGTTAAAGAAAGGTATATTCAGTATACTGATTGCAAGATTAAAACCTCAAATTCATGATGGTAGTACACGGAAGGAGAGCTGTCGAATAAGCCTTTAAAGAACCGAAGATTGCTACTGAGAAGCTTTCTTCTTTGAAATTACTTACCGATTACTGACATCCCACTACCGGCTACCACCTTTGAGTCTTTCAACACTGTAGCCTCAGTAAACAATTGCCTCTTCTCCAAAACCGATCATTTTAATAACTTACACGCTCACATCCGACGACTCCAGTCGAGTCAGCTCGTTATTATTGCTGTTTTAACAAACATTTTATGCTATGCAATGATATTGCTACATTTCATATTTTGCGCATCTTTTGTTTTCCGAATGTTCCAGGCCAACGAGACAACCAGCTAACAAACCAAACGAAAATCATCTCTAAAATCCAAACAGCGCCCTAACCTTTTCAATTTAAACCAGCCAAGCTTATGTTGGACAAGTATTACAATACCGCATATATGATTGGATAGCAGGCACGAATAGTTGATACTTATAGATGAGTAGATGTGTCATTACTCGCGAGATCGCGCAAAGAGACGACTACGATGAGACAGTCTCTGGCGTAAAGCTATTTGCTTGACTGTCAAAGCGATTGTGGAATTTCCAATTCACTGGCAAGGTCCTCCCTAGCAGTGCTTGACTGGTTAGAGTTGGAAAAGAAAGCAGTTCATAAATTCGTAAACCATAAACGCTAAATCGTTGCCGAAGGGCAGTCAAGTGGATGCACAACCGGAGACTGAGTGTGAAAGCTGCTAAGCAATGAACCGCAGTCGACGAAGTATTACTGTAATTCAAGCGGATTGGAAGCGAGTTAAATGCAGTAATGTGGTAGTGAAGTAGCTGGCAGCTGGAATTTTTTGTGCGGCAAATCTTCTAGTTGTTTTTTGCGAACGCAGATACTTGTTTGTGGAAATCAGAAAATAGACAGTAAAGAAGTTTGCTTGCAATAGTTGGTAGATGAGAAGAGAGGAAAATTACAAATGTAACTTAATGATTGGAAGTAAATAGAAAATTGTTGTCACAAATTTTTAGTGTCGCAGTAATTTGGAAGATTTCAAGGAACGACAGAATGCGGCAGAATAATTGCGTTTCAGACTGATGGCATAATTCAAAGCCTACAAAATGATTTGACAATTTCAACCAAATCCTACAATTTTCTCGCGGAAGATTCCGAGCTCTCTGAAACTGAAATCTCGAATTACAAATGGCACAAAGCTTTAAGCTTTGTTCACGATTCTTTGATTCACAACGCCGCAACTACCAGCCCAGGATTTTAACAAAACACTACCCATATCAAAGAAAAAATTGACTGCTGGGAAAGGAACATTAAAAATAGGTGGAAGAAAAGCTGGACTTAAACGAGAAAGAGGAAGAGGAGTAGGAAGAGTAAGAGAAAGATTGGGAGGAAAATTAAGAGTGTTGCGAGGTGTATTGCAAGTGAAGTGAGTGCCACACATATACTGTACGTTAGGGTGTCCGTTATTTACCAAGTTGGCTATTTCCACTTGGGTATCGTCAAAATCGTTTCTTTTTGACCTAAAAACAATTTTGGAAACAAAGAAAAATTTTTTCGATGCCGTTTAACCCTGCCTAAATAAGGATACTTTTCACATTTAAATAACATGGGATTTTTGCACTATTTAGCAAATAATTCTTATTTCGTACATTATACTCTTTAACTTACCAACAATGCTCAATTCTGCTTCTATTGTGATCCCTTTAGACGGAGAAATTTTCATATTGGCGCAAAAAACTTATTACATAACCTTTGGAAGGGTCAAAATTTATTTGTATTGATTATTCTAATTATTTGCTTAAACTACTTAATAATTAATTTTTATTCTGAATTTCATTTAAAGTTTCTTATTTTTTGCTTCTGAAAGTCACACAGTGATTATATGAAGGAATTTTAGTTCAAATTGAAGTACGGTAATATGGTTATTACCAACACAAAATAAATAAAAGAAGAAAGTCGTTAAAGTGAATAAAGAACAACAAACTATTTTTTTTCTTATTTATTTATTTATTTTTATTTATTTATTTTTATTTATTTATAATAATTCATATAACAAAAAGAGTTTTATTATATAAATACATAAACGCAGCACTGGCTACGAGGCCTTCAGCCGTCTTGTAATTATAACTAGGTCAAAAATTCTATTTGCTAAGGGTTAGTAAAGATGTAAGTTGCTTAAATATATTTTAACAAATCGTTGGTTTTTAAGAATCTATATACAATCATCACGTTTTTTTCTGAAGGTTCACTTAGTAGTTTTATGAGATCAATGTTGCCAGAGTTGTGGGCTGTTGGGTGAAGCATCGGACAGAGTGTGAGTAAGTGTTTGATAGAAGCGGTGTCATCGCAAAGGTGGCAAATGGATGGGATTTTACCCGATAGTAAGTGGGCGTGTGTTATGATAGTGTGTCCAATCCTTAATCGAGTATATGCCTTCATTGCGCTAGTTGGAACTGTTGACGAGTAGATTATACGATTTCTGGCTGGGTTTATGACCGCGTAGTGATGTTTAAATGTTTTCCATTCGCTTGCGTTTTTTTGATGCCTTTTGTGCTTAATAAGGTTAAGAATGTCTTGCTTGGATGAGACGTAGTATGTTAAGGCAGGAGTCCTGGCTACATTTTTCGCAGCGAGGTCTGCAAAGTGGTTGCCTGTAATACCAGCATGGCCAGGGATCCACATTACTTGGATTTTCTGAGGGGCACCAATGACCGCGTCCCTGATAACTTCTATTATGGGATTGCGATTGGAAAGAGACGTTATTGCAGACATACACGATTTGCTGTCTGTACAGATGAGGAACTTTCCTTTAGTCTTTTTTGCGTAATTAACTGCATGAAGGATAGCAAATCCTTCAGCGGTAAATACAGAGCTCGTTGAGGGAAGAAGCCAATTGCAAATAATTTCTCCTGTGGCAGTGACAACTGCTAACGAAGTGGAATCGATGGACTTGGAGCCATCCGTAAACAATAACTTCCAGCCATTATTTGTGTAATTAGATTCCAGTTCAGCAAAGGTTTGTTGAAAGACTTCGTTTGGTGTGTTTTGCTTGGACAAAAACATAAGCTTATTCTGTAGTATTTTATCATTGATCAGACAGGGAGGATGTCGAGTGGTGAATTTGCGTGTTGCGTTACGTAAAATATTATTTTCTGCAGCAAAACTTAAGCATCTCGAAATAGCCGATTGTATTCTTGGAATTTTTCTTTTTTTCGTGGCATGCGTGATAGTTGTATTTAGTAATGGGTTGGTGTTCTCAGCCGTTTTCGCAAGAATTTGAAGCGAAGAATCTATAATTTTATTTTGAATAGTTGGTAAACCAGATTCAGCCATTATCGTTTTTATTGGCGAGGTTGGAAAGGCCCGGAGACTTCGCCGTATTGCGCAATGGTAAGGTGCATTTAAAAGGTTGATACTGCTTTTGGAGCAATTGCCATAGATGGGGAGCCCATAATCTATTTTTGAAGTTAGCAAAGCTCTGACAACATTGACTAGTGTGTTCGGATGAATAAATGAATGCTTAGACGAGAGATATTTAACAATATTTAATCGTGACATTAACGAGTTTCTGACATATTTAGAGTGAGCATTAAAATTATAATTAGAGTCAAAAATTAATCGTAGTATTTTCAGCTGTGTTTTACATTCGATGTTAGTTTGGTTGTGGGTTAGTGAAATACCGTTGCAATTTTGCTTCCTACATATATGAAGGATATGTGTTTTGTCTAAGGAAAGTGAAGCACCAGACTCCAGTGACCAAGTGTCAATTCTGGCGAGTATATTAGTAAATAAGGATTGAGCTAAATTAACGTCAGAGACTTTTGTGTAGATTAGGACATCGTCAGCATAAATCTGGTGCTCAACTACTATGTAATTTTTTATCATCCTACTAATATCATCGAAAGCAATGATAAAAAGGAGGGCTGAAAGAGGTGAGCCTTGCGGCGTACCATTAGAAAGCGGGAGTGTTGAAGGAAGAAAACCATTTACGTTGACTTTGAGTTTTCTGTCTGTGAGAAAGTTAGTAATAAAACGTATCATATTTTGGCCTATTTTCCATTTTCTAAGTTGTCGAATAATAATATGGGCTCCAATTTTGTCGAAAGCTCTGTGAAAGTCCAGAGATAGTACGGACACGTGGTTTTTGCTGGACAAAGCGTTAGTAATGAATTAGTTACTTGTTTCGCTGAGCATACCACATCAAGCGGTTAGCCACGATCTTTTCCAAAATTTTGCCCATACATGGAAGGAGGGAAATCGGCCTATAGTTAGCAAGTTCATCGGAGGATTTGTGTGGTTTAAGTATTGGTATAACACAGGACGTTTTCCGAAATTGGGGGTAGACATCAGTATTGAAAATTTTGTTATAAAGCTTTACCAATCGGAGCTTGAGACTTTTTGGCATATGTCTGATAATTGGATAAGAAATTTTATCTTTCCCCGGGGACTTACCCTTAACGGTAGATGCAACGAACTCGAATTCAGACAGTGAAATGCTGATTTCTATTTGTTAGCAGAAAAAGAAAGAGGGGAGACAGAGTAGGAAGTGTCGGACAGGAAGTGTTGTTTCAGAATAGTGGTTTGCAAATAACTCGGAAATATCGGATGGATTGGTTACCAAACCTGTTGGCCCCTTTACGAATTGAAGGGTTAGATTTCTAGGCACTCCAGAAAGTTTTTTTAAAGCGTTCCATATTAACTTAGGACTAGACGAAGGATTTATTTTGCTTGTGAAATCCTGAAAACATTTACGCTTGGCCTGTTTCGCCGAACGACGGAAGAGAGCATTGGCTTTCCTGAAAGATATTAAGTTGACTAGTGATCGAGCGCGTTTGTATTCATACCAAGCTGTCTGTTTTTTGGCCCGCAATTCGGCGATTTCTTTATTCCACCAAGGAACACTCTTTGAACTTGCTGTTGGCTTTGTATGAGGAATGCTAACATTCGCTGCTGAACGGATAATTTTTGTTAACCTCGCACTTTCTTGGTTAGGGTTGTCAGATATTGGGGTATTATTGCCATTTATCTCGCAATGTGTCTGAAACTTCTCCCAATCAGCGTAATCAGTTTTGAATACCTTATTTATTTTGTGGCTTTTAGTTGTTGAACCTAGGTGCAATTTTAGTACAATGGGGAAGTGATCGCTTCCATGCAGGTGGTCGAGTATACTCCATTCGCACTCTGTGGCAAGTGTGTCGGTGCACATTGTAAGATCTACATGGGAAAAAGTGGAGTGAGTGGAAAAGTGTGTCGCGGATCCGTTATTCAAACATATTAAGTTAGAGGAAAGTAAAGCGTCTTCAATGCATTTGCCCCTCTTGTTGGCTATTGGAGAGCCCCATAGTGGACTCCATGCATTAAAATCACCAGCGAAAATTAAAGGAGTAGAAGCTTGGTTGATTAATTGCAGGATGTCTGTACTGGTAAAATGTTCATCTGGTGCAATATAGGTGCAGATAATGGTGATTTTTTTAACTAAGATAATTTCGATCGACATAGCCAGCAAGTTGGATTGAATGGCATTAATTTTGTGTGGAATATCTCTTCTTATGAGAATCGCAATACCTCTTTTACCTGTGCTAATATGTGGAAGATTGTGAAACATGCCAATGTACTGCTTAGGAGTAAAAGCCGACAAGTTGAAAGAGATGTGAGTTTCATTTAAGAGTATAATAGCTGGGGCATGATCTTGTATTAATAATTGAAGCTCATTGTAATTATTAGTGTAGCCGTTTAAATTCCATTGCAATAATGGAATCATAAGATCTATGTAGGAAAAAAAAAAAAAGGGAAACAGAAGAGAGCTAGAATATCAACTCGTATGAGCAGTCAGTTGAAGCTGAGTGTCACCAATTGAGTACTAGTTCAAAAGAGAGTAAAAGCTAAGCGTATTTATTCAGAGTCAATTTCTATTTGTTCAGTATGTTGAGTAGAGTATCGATTATCCTTGGAATTGCTTGTTGCTGGAAAGAGATTTTCGTGATTAGGTGGATTAGACTGCACGGTAGTGTTGGTAGTAGTGTTGGTAGTAGTGTTGTTGAAGTCAGTATATTTATTAAGCGAGTTTAAGGAGTTGTTTAAGTTAGAAATGAGAGAGGCTGTTGTTGGACTGAAAAGTTTGGGATTTAAGAAAGAGGCTTGTTGGGTACAGAGGTGACCTCTGCGTTTTGTTTTGATGTACTAGGCAAGTCATTGTCGGCAATTCTATGAGTATTTTTAGATTTTGTGGAATTGTTGATGGCTGAAATTTTTGTTGGTGTGTTGGATACAGAGGATACCTCTTTTGTAGGTTGAAGCACATGTGCAAAGCTAGCAGTGAGGGAAGGGAGGGAAGTATTTTCTCTATACTTTTTAAGGGCTTCGTGCATACTGCACTTTTCTAGTGTCTTTATTTTTAAAATTTCCTTGGTTTGCATATACTTTGGACACTTATAGTCCGAAGAACGATGCTCCCCAGAACAATTCGCACACATAACTCGGATGCAGTCATTATCGTGTGGAGAAGGCAAATTGCAAATTTCGCATGTTGGGGAACCCTTACAATGTTTTTGCGTATGACCCAATTTTTGGCATGACCTGCAGCGCATTGGATTAGGCACGTATGGTCGCACAGAGGTCATCCTCCATGCGATGTTTATTTTGTTTGGAAGAGAATAACTGTTGAATGATATTAGCATAACACCAGTAGGCTTTATAACACCTTCAACTTTGCGAGTGAACTTATAAACCGCGGAAACTTCGTAAGAACTCAGTCCTTCTATTATTTCGCTTTCAGGCACATCGTTTAAAAACGGTGCATAAATGGTGCCTTTGTTACAATTAAGATGTTGATGATAGCTAGCGCTAACAGCAACTTGCTTATTTTTCACTAGCTGTAATAGGCTGCCGTCGCGTAATTCACTAATTTTGTTTATATCTTTGCTCACGGTATGTAAGGCATTGTAAACACGAAAACAAGAAACCTTCGAAAGGGGTGTAGAATTCTCGTCGGATTTAATCACAATATACTTTGTGTCATCACTTTTTATTGGCGGTAAGTCAGGAAAAGCATCTTGCAGTTTTTGATACGATTTTTTACGTTTTGGTTGGGGACCTTGAGCCAGCGCAGCAAACCTGTTGTCCCTGAACTGGAAGCCCGCCGGGGGCATAGTGGAAAAATTATAATACACTGATATAAGTATTGGATTATATTTCTCACTTAAAAAAAAGTATTAATCGCGTTATTTAAGTAAGTGCAGACCGTAGTGCAAAAAAAGAACACCAAAAGAGAGCTATATGAATAGCTATAAACTCAGAGAAAGACGCTAACTCAACTGCTCAGTACGAGGTTTAGTCGGTGACTGTCATTTGTAAAATAATTCTTTCTTTCTGGCCACTCCCAAATAAATGACTATCAAAAAACTTTCCTCACTTGCGTGAGCTCTACACATGACTCCATCCTACATGTATTATTTTGGTAAAGTATTAATAAGTTCCGTTATATACAAATAGTTTCTAAGGCTCTTCAGTATTTAATCTCAACAAAAAGATGAAAGAAATTAATAAAATAATTATAATATTTATTATCATTTATTTTATTTTATATTACTTTTCTTATTTTATTTCTTAATGTTATTATTTTTTGTGGAATTTTTTAGTTATTTTAATTTTAGTTCTTTTTTATAATATTTTGTAGAAAATGTTTGTCACTGTTATGAATTGTTTCACTACGTTCTACTATCAACTGCAGAAACTCTACTTCTCTCACCAGCAAAAAACGACATTGAGGTTTTACTTGAGCATTGCCTTGTATAATATGTTCCTTCCAACATAACTACCCAAACCTTAAAACAAAGCAACCAAACAGCTGCTCTCATTGCCACAGTCCCAACAAAAAAGACAACTTCAAATAGTTAAGTTAAGTTCTTCAAATAATCATAGGCATTTCCTTTGCTTTGCTAATGGGCTTAACTCAACGCAACTCAGTACAGCCGTTAGCCGAGTTTACTATATACACGCGCATAATGTAACTCATAACGGCGTCCGTTCGAACCAGCAATACGCTTAACTTTACTTTTGTTTATTTACAATAGCCGAAGTGGGAAATCACATAAGTGCAATTTCCACTTCATCAACATAATTAATTTCCAACACACAGCGAAAAGGATAGTAAAATTATGAAAAGACAACAACAACAATAGGACATTAGCGAAGAAATTGACAAACTTTGTTCGCAAGTGTAAACAGCTACTGAGACGGATGCTGAGACGACGAGAAGAATCTTAGAGACTGTTGGTACGAAAAGTATGTATATCCACGGATTGTAAACTTGCATGTAGCAAGGTTTTTGAAAAATAGTTTTCAGCAAAGCGTACACGACGCTACTTCTAACCGCAGAAGCAATGAAAAATGAAGCAAAATAAAACTCACAAAAAACAACAACAAATTCGCATTAACTTATAACCAAGTTGTTTGGAGTGTCAGAAATGAGCGTAAAGAGGAAAGTGCAAATACCCGCCCAGGTTGACCGGTAAAGATATTTAGCAAAGGCTAGGCAGCGCTCGGTTAAAGCAGGAAAAAGCAGACAGGGCGCAGCAAGTCCAATCAAAACAAAAAAAAACTTAAAATCGAGGAAAAACCCAATTTAAATTTTCGCTTTGCGGTAATTAAAATGAGAAGGAGAAGGATAACGCGGCAACACTAGTCTGTATGAAACATAAGACATGAGGCTAAGAAGGCTGAAGGTTTACAATAAAGGATAAAGTGGTATAAACGTGCGGGGTCAGTGGAGGATGTCGTTGTGATTCGCATAAAATGAAGATAACGACGAAGAAGTTTTGGCGGACAAACAGGAGCATACAAATTACAAACTTTATTGCACATCCCAGTGCGGACAGTGCGATTCCCGCTTTTCTTTTATTTGCGCTTCCCTTTGACTTTATTATTTTATTTCATTATTTATATTACTTTTATTACTTTCGCAACTGGAAACAACACCTGCCAAAGTGCGTGAACGTGGCCGACACTTTTGCAATTTATCGCTGCCTGGCGATTGCAATTTTTTTTTCGCTTGTAATTGTTGTTGCGTTTTGTGGAAAAAACTTTTCCCGTTGCGTCTTTCTGCCGCAACTCGCCACTTTGTCGATTGCCGCATTTAAATAGTTAGGAATTCGACAGCGTAAATGCAATCCTAATTAAAGGAAAAGTTAAGCATTCTTTGATTTAATTTGTATACCTTGCAGAGGATTTATTATGTTTGCCACGAAGTTTGTAACACCCACAAGGAAACGTCGGACACTCTACAAAATGTTTATGGAAGATAAATGATCAACGTGATGATATGAGTAGACTTAGCTATTTGCTTCTGTCTGGTTGTTTATACGCAAACTAGTCTTACACACATCCTTTGCTCCCTAATAAGCTGCTCATGTGTCAGCATCACCGTTAACGAATCACAAATAGCAAAATCTAGATATACTCGTGGACCTTTTTTTATACCCTTTAATGTTAAGGCTTTCACCAGAAGGTCACAAACCGACTAGGCGAACCCGAATACTACAAATTTTTGCATATATTATCTTTTAAATCGACGAATAGTTCTGAGTTCTGATAGAAGGAATATTTCTGAGTTTAGACCTTCGAGATTAAGATCTATATCGATCAAACCATACACATTTTGTAAGCTCTCACATCAGCTTACGAAATTTGTGGACCGGATTCCCAATAGATATATTAATCATTCAAGCCTCTTCTTGTTTTGAAACGAAACAGTAAGACTATGGGAAAAACTAATAAGGCTGTATAAACTGACGTTGAGCAATACCAAAAGATCCGCAACAATAATGTCAGCCTTACAATCTAACGCAGAATAACTTTTGCCAACAGGTGCTACTTTGGACTGAGTAGGCAATTGAGAAATAAAGTCCTCTCTCGATGAACAAAACCCAAACTCTATAAGTCATTTATTATTCTACGTTACGACTTTTCGAGAGAAAGGTTTTTCGAAAGATTTATGGTCCTTTGCGCGTTGGACATGGCGAATATCGAATTCGATGGAACGATGAGATGTATGAGGTATACGACGCCATTGACATAGTTCAGCGAATTAAGAGACAGCGGCGGTGCTGGCTAGGTCATGTCATACGTATGGGCGAAAAAACTCCAGCTCTGAAAGTATTCGACGCAATACCCGCCGGGGGATGCAGAGGAAGAAGATCTCCACTTCGTTGGAAAGACCAGGTGGGCAAGGAATTGACTTCGCTTGGAATTTCCAATTGGCGCCACAATTGTCCAATTTACAGTTTTAATCAGCCACAATGTGATTATTGCTTCCTTGGAAAATTCGCTTCAAGAGAAACTTGTGTAAATCGACTGACCCAGGTTTTGCCGTTAGTAAGTTATCGAACATAAATGATGGAAACATCTTTTACACTTAAGAGACTTCCTATATTTATCTCCACAGAAGTTGTGAGCTTTGAACAGCCCTGTTGGCTTATGGTCGACTTATTATGAATTTGTTAACATACTATAGACATTTTTTAAGCAAATATCGTTTTAACATCGTTTCTTAAATTACTGTGTGCCACTTTTCATACTTTGTTGTACTGTCAATGTCACGCCTTCACGCTAATAATGTCCTGTCGCCAACTGTCAACGTGAAGGCTCCACCAAAAAATGCACGCGACGAGCAAGACGGGGATGGGGTGAGAAAGTCAACTTGTCAGCCGGTTTGGACAGCTCGCCCATTGGCTGTGTAGTTTGCTGTCTTGCCGCACCGCATCAAGGAAATGAGAGAAGTTACTTTTTTGGTTTTAAATTTGCAAGCTTGCGTATTTGTCTTTGGGCTCGTAGTGTTGATCTACGCGAAAGTTTTCCATACAAGCCCTTGATTCCGATCGTTCGGCTTGTACGGCAGCTATATGCTATAGTAAGCCAATCTAAACAATTTCTTCCGATATTACGTTATTATCTGAGAAAATAACCTGTGCCAACTTTTGTAAAGATACATTGTCAAATGTGAAAGTTTTCCTTACATGAACTTGATTCCGATCGTTCAGTTTGTATGGCAGTTATATTTTATATTGATCCGATAACGGCAGTTTCAACAAATTAGCAGCTTCTTGAAGAGAAAATGACGTTTACAAAATTTCAGAACGATATTTTAACAAGTAAGGAAGGGCTAAGTTCGGATGTCACCGAACATTTTATACTCTCGCATGATAAAGTGATAATCGAGATTTCATTATCCGTCATTTACATATTTATCAAATACCGTATTTGTGTAAAGTTTTATTCCGCTATCATCATTGGTTCCCAATGTATATATTATACAGAGAAGGCATCAGATGGAGTTCAAAATAGCGTTATATTGGAAGAAGGCGTGCTTGTGAACCGATTTCACCCATATTTCGAACATGTCATCAGGATGTTAAGAAAATATTATATGCCGAATTTCATTGAAATCGGTTAGGTAGTTCCTGAGATATGGTTTTTGGTCCATAAGTGGGCGACGCCACTCCCATTTTCAATTTTTAAAAAAGCCTGGGTGCAGCTTCCTTCTGCCATTTCTTCCGTAAAATTTAGTGTTTCTGACGTTTTTTGTTAGTCGGTTAACGCACTTTTAGTGATTTTCAACATAACCTTTGTATGGGAGGTGGGCGTGGTTATTATCCGATTTCTTCCATTTTTGAACTGTATATGAAAATGCCTAAAGGAAACGACTCTATTTGGTTGACATAGCTATAGTAGTTTCCGAGATATGTACAAAAAACTTAGTAGGGGGCGGGGCGACACCCACTTTTCCAAAAAAATTTCGTCCAAATATGCCCCTCCCTAGTGCGATCCTTTGTGCCAAATTTCACTTTAATATCTTTATTTATGGCTTAGTTATGACACTTTATAAGTTTTCGGTTTTCGCCATTTTGTGGGCGTGGCAGTGTGCCGATTTTGCCCATCTTCGAACTTAACCTTCTTAAGGAGCCAAGAAATACGTGTACCAAGTTTCATCATGATATCTCAATTTTTACTCAAGTTACAGCTTGCGGACGGACGGACGGACGGACAGTATATATGATTTTTTAAGACGGACGGACAAAATCTCAGACAGACATCCTTTTTGAAGATTTCAACTCAATTTTCTCGTCACCGAATTTCTTGATCACTTTGGCTTATTTCTGTAGATATATATAAAGGCGTTAAATATCTGACGGGTCTCTTGAGATGAATTTTTAGTTTTCGCGAGCTGTGTGGCATGTAGCGCTTTAACGCCTTTAGACTATTTTTTGTGGGGCTACGTCAAGTCTAAAGTCTACAGAAATAAGCCAGCTCCTTAGCAACTTTGTTGCGAGAGTATAAAAAGAAAGCAGCATATAAGCAATGACCCAGGCCCTGATGCCCTGCAGAAACTGGGGGAAAGTGTAACCCGGATTAGAAAGACGGCCAAAGTTGAAATTTTAATGGAACTTAAGAGCGCGCAAATGGAAAACACTGCTGACTACGCCAGCGAAATAGGCAAAATGCTAATGCTAATGCTATTCGCACGCAAATAAAATCTAGGGGATTTTGATAAAGGCTCAATCAGAGGCATTAGGGCGTCATACGCAGGCACCCAAACAGCTGTGCTAAGCCTCCCCGCCTTACAGGCTAGGTTATTTATTGAAGCCAAAAAAATTGAAATAGGATGGGTAGTGTGTAGAATTAGGGAGAAGCCGAACCTTAAAAAGTGCTTCCGGTGCTTGGAATATGGCCACCTGGCGAGAACCCGCAAAAACTCAGACGATAGGAGTCAGTGCTGCCTCAAATGTGGGGAAAAAGGTCACTTTGCAAAGACATGCAACATGGAGCCGTCTTGCAGCGCATGTAAAAAACAAGAAAAGGAGAACTCTGACCATCAGATAGGTAGCAAGAAATGTCCTCTCTACCAAGAAGCGTGCAAAACAACCAAAATGTGAGAGTTCTCCAGCTCAACCTCAACCACTGCGAAGCAGCACTAGACTTGCTTACGCATACAGTGTTTGAGCAGAAAATCGACGTGGCAATAGTCTGCGAGTAATACAAAAACATTAGCGCAGCAACGTGGACCTCCGATCTAACGGCCATCTGCGCCTGTGAAGAAAACGTGTTCCAAGAAAAGCCACTAACAGGACAAGCCTATTACACGCGCGCAAAAATCCGCTTACATTCCGCCAGGCATCGCACAAGGTGAATATGAAATTATCATCGATAACCTTGTACGAGAAGTGTCGAACACCACAATGAACGTAGTGGCAGGTGACTTCAATGCATGAGCAGTGGAGTGGGGTAGCATGTACACAAATAGACGAGGAGAAACAATTCTGAAGGCTTTTTCGGTACTGAGCACCGTCTTGCTGAATACTGGTAACAGAAATACTTTCGAAAAAACGGCCGCGGTTCTGTAATCGATATTACGTTTGCTAGTAGCTCCCTAGTGCGGTCGTGTACATGGCAAGTGAGCGACTTGTACACACACAGTGACTTGGCAATTCTGCTTGAAATTGACAAATCGCACAAAATGCCTAAGTATCTCAAAAAAGCTCAAAACTGAGACTGGACAGTTGAAACCCTTGATGAGGATATGTACAAATTAATGCTAGATGACAATCCGACCTACGCTATATACATAGAAAAGAAGGCTGCATGACTTGTTAAATATGTGAGCAAAGCCTGCGATGCCGCTATGTGTAGGAAAAAACAAGGCACATACAGAAAACCCGCAAACTGGTGGAATGAGGCTATTGAAGCTCTAAGGCAGGCCCGTCCAACATAATTTTGTAAAGGGCCAGGTTTAGCATTTTCATAACCGTAGCGGGCAAAAAAAAAAATAAAATGACCTTCAGTTTCGGTATATTTATTTATTTATAATAAGCAACATCACATAAATCTTAATATATTATTATTAATGTAACTATGACCTTAGCATATAAAGATATTCTTATTCTTAAAACCTAATTAATGAGATGTCTGAAATTTTTTCTGTTTGCACAGCGCATCTATGTGAGCTGGAGTTTTAGAAGTGGCTATGCGCAAAATGCCTTTAAGATGGCTATCTAATAAAGATGATCTGGTTTTTGATTTGTTAAATTTCATGCGAGAAAACAGCTGCTCGCAAACACATGTACTACCAAATAAAGAAATATATTGAATAGCCAGCTTAGTAAGGTTTGGGTATTGACTGGGTGTAATATACTTTTTGTAAAATTCAATTAAGTTTGAAAGACAATTATTATATGCTGTTTTTAGATGAGAGCTGCTTTGCAATTCTATTAACTCCAGCTGTAAACTCTGCGCAGCGACTTTAATTTCAACATCAAATGGATTTTGAAATACTTTTATGCAGGGAGTTTGTGATTTGAAGTCTGCGAATCTGTCGTCAAACTCGTTCCTTAATCTTTGTAACATCAAAACGTACTTGTCAAAATCCAGGGTATCTTGCTTTTTTGTAGATAAGGTCTCCCAATGGAGGATGGAGTCATGTGTAGAAGTTCACGCAAGTGAGGAAAGTTCTCTGATCACCATTCACTTGGGAGTGGCCAGAAACGATTCTTTTACACATGGCTCAAGCAGCTCACTACTTCCGGTCTTTGACCAAGTATCCTCTGGGTAGCCTAAGAACATCCGTTCGAAGGTGAGCTAATGTGAGAAGGCGAAACATTCCCTACATAGGGTTGTGCGCTGGGATTGGGACCCGCCACGTAAAAAACAATACCAATGAAAAGGAAAACACAGCCTCGGATGAGAGACCCCCCTTTTGATGACGACCATGGCAAACGGAATAAGGACTACGATTTGAGGGCATGCACCTGGAATGTCCGGACCCTTAATTGGGAAGGTGCCGCTGCCCAGCTGGTTGATGTCCTCGCAAAAATAAAGGCTGACATCACCGCCGTCCAAGAAATGCGATGGACGGGACAAGGACAGAGACGAGTAGGTCCTTGTGACATTTACTACAGTGGCCATATAAAGGAGCGCAAGTTTGGTGTAGGATTCGTGGTGGGAGAGAGACTCCGTCGCCGAGTACTATCATTCACTCCGGTGAATGAACGTCTAGCCACAATCCGCATCAAAGCGAGGTTCTTCAACATATCGCTGATCTGCGCCCACGCTCCGACGGATAGCAATTGCCCGCCTCAAGAACAACAAAGCGGCAGGGGCCGACGGACTACCGGCCGAGCTATTCAAACACGGCGGCGAAGAACTAATAGGGAGCATGCATCAGCTTCTTTGTAAAATATGGTCGGACGAGAGCATGCCCAACGATTGGAATTTAAGTGTGCTATGCCCAATCCATAAAAAAGGAGACCCCACAATCTGCGCCAACTACCGTGGGATTAGCCTCCTCAACATCGCATATAAGGTTCTATCGAGCGTATTGTGTGAAAGATTAAAGCCCACCGTCAACAAACTGATTGGACCTTATCAGTGTGGCTTCAGACCTGGAAAATCAACAACCGACCAGATATTCACCATGCGCCAAATCTTGGAAAAGACCCGTGAAAGGAGAATCGACACACACCATCTCTTCGTCGATTTCAAAGCTGCTTTCAGCACGAAAAGGAGCTGCCTTTATGCCGCGATGTCTGAATTTGGTATCCCCGCAAAACTAATACGGCTGTGTAAACTGACGTTGAACAACACGAAAAGCTCCGTCAGGATCGGGAAGGACCTCTCCGAGCCGTTCGATACCAAACGAGGTTTCAGACAAGGCGACTCCCTGTCGTGCGACTTCTTCAACCTGCTCCTGGAGAAAATAGTTCGAGCTGCAAAACTAAACAGAGAAGGTACCATCTTCTATAAGAGTGTACAGCTGCTGGCGTATGCCGACGATATTGATATCATCGGCCTCAACACCCGCGCCGTTAGTTCTGCTTTCTCCAGGCTGGACAAGGAAGCACAGAAAATGGGTCTGGTAGTGAACGAGGGCAAAACGAAATATCTCCTGTCATCAAACAAACAGTCGTCGCACTCGCGACTTGGCTCTCACGTCACTGTTGACAGTCATAACTTTGAAGTTGTAGATAATTTCGTCTATTTAGGAACCAGCATTAACACCACTAATAATGTCAGCCTGGAAATCCAACGCAGGATTGCTCTTGCCAACAGGTGCTACTTCGGACTGAGTAGGCAATTGAAAAGTAAAGTCCTCTCTCGACGAACAAAAGCTAAACTCTATAAGTCGCTCATAATTCCCGTCCTGCTATATGGTGCAGAGGCTTGGGCGATGACAGCAACCGATGAGTCGACGTTACGAGTTTTCGAGAGAAAAATTCTGCAAAAGATTTATGGTCCTTTGCGCATTGGCCACGGCGAATATCGCATCCGATGGAACGATGAGCTGTACGAGATATACGACGACATTGACGTAGGTCAGCGAATTAAAAGACAGCGGCTACGCTGGCTAGGTCATGTTGTCCGGATGGATGAAAACACTCCAGCTCAGAAAGTATTCGACGCAGTACCCGCCGGGGGAGGCAGAGGAAGAGGAAGACCTCCACTCCGTTGGAAGGACCAAGTGGAGAATGACCTGGCTTCGCTTGGAATATCCAATTGAAAAAACCTGGAACTGTCTGTGGTTAAGCCCTCTTGCGCGTATAAAATTAACTGTCTGCACTACTTTATCCATCACGTGTTTCAGGCCTATACAACTGGGATGCCCAAAGACTATAAGAGATGGCGGGCCGGATGAAGGGCCTATGCGGGCCGGATGGTGGCCCGGGGGCCGTATGTTGGACAGGCCTGCTCTAAGGAGTGAATGCCACAAAGCGAGGTGCCAGTGTCAAAGGGGACGATAAACGGCAGATTTCCCAATGCTAAACGAGCGCTTTAAACGAAAGAGAAATGAACTTAAGAAAGCAATAAGCAAGAGAAAAGCCTGTTGTTTTAAAGAGCTCTGCAAAAATGTCGAAGAAAATCCGTGGGGAGACGCATATAAAATCGTCATGGCAAAGATTCAAGACCATAAAGGACAAGCGCCTACATGTCCTAGTTTATTAAAGACGGTTTTCCAAACTCTCTTTCCGGCGCAATTGCTACAAAGCAGGAAAATAAAAAAATCTGGAGCTACAAACGCACCGCTAGTCACTGACCAAGAAACCATAGAAGCAGCAGAGAGATTCACAAATACTAAAGCATTAGGTCTAGATGGCATCCCGAACAAAGCCCTAAAACTGGCTATTAAATATAAACCCGCCTCGTTTACGGAAATTTATACGCGATGCTTACAAGAGGGAGTATTCCCTAAGATTTGGAAAAAACAGCGGCTAGTGCTTATATAAAAGCCAGGCTCCCACCATTATGTATGCAGGACACGATGGGGAAAATACTGGAGCGTATAATCAGTGTGCGGCTAAAGCAACATCTAGAAAGAGAGCCGCCGGGCTTAGCCGAAAACCAATATGGTTTTCGAAGACACAGTTCAACAATAGACGTCATAAAAAAGGTCACAAAGGTCGCAAGTAAGGCTATTGAAGGAACCAGGTGGTTATATGGCTCCAAAGAATACTGCGCGGTAGTGACGTTCGACGCACTTGGTAACAACGCCGGGCACATGCGCGTGTAGGATGAATCGCGCATGCCGTCTGAAACAGGACGATATCTTTCGAAGATTCCCCCTCCGGTAACAAAAAAAAAAAACAAAAAAGAAAAACTATGCAAAGGAAAAAAAACACACACACATACAAGCCAGTATGCTGCGCGGCATCCCAGTTATTCGCACAGCCGCTCGTCAGCCGCAGACATCTATATAAGTATCTATTTGGCGTTTGCGCCTATGCTCGCGGGTTTGTTTTTTTGCGAGATAAACATATTTGTTGTACAAAAAAACTGCAAACAACTAGAAAATCAACAGTCATCTACAAATGTTGCGCGCTGTGTTGAAGTGAATTCATTTTGTTTTCTTGTGTGTGGATTTATTTTTAGATTTTCTGCCGCCGCTGTGAGCGACTAACGAGGCGTATGTGTAATAATATTTTCATTTCATGATATTTGCAACTTTTAATTCGTCAGCGGCGAGGCGCTCTGCACTTGTTTACAAATGTTATATGGGCGTGCATATTACAGTTATTTGTTTATATGAGTTCAGGTTAGTTGTTCAAGTTGGCAAGGCAGTTAAGCTGTTGATGCAAAATTTAGAAGCAATTTTTTCATATTTTTTTTACTTTGGAGTTTTCTTTTTCACCATGCAATGTTTATATTATAGGGTAGAGTGAACTCCAATTAAAAGGGTCTCACATTTTTAGAAATAAATGAGTTGTTTTAAGTCATGTCATATAAGTTTTAGGATTAGAAATAAATAAATCAAAATTTCGTATAATTAGTTGGGCACCTTAAGTTTAGGGAACTTGAAAATTTTTAGGTACAAATTTGCAATTAATTTTTTTAATCAATTTTCTGATATTAAGAACATCTTGCCAGAGTACATTTAGCGAGATTAACAACTCTTACTGAGGTAAATGAGTTCTCTTATTATATTTACCTAAGACAACAACCCCGCTTTAATCTCTAGCGATATCAACTATCCTTAGGAGGTAAATGACCTTTGGTGAGTTTAATGACCTCTTAGTTTACATATAGAGAAGAGGACAACCCTGACCGAGATTAACAACTCTTACTGAGGTAAATGAATTCTCTTTTTATATTTACCGTAGCCAACAACCCCGTGTCAATGATCCGTTTGTAAATCTTTAGTGATATGAACTGTCCTTAGGAAGTCAATGACCTGTTAGTTTACATATAGAGAAGAGAACAACACTGACCCATTTGTTTACATTTAACCGGAGCAATAACCTAAGGTCGGCCAATGGCCTCTCTATTTAGGTTTAGTAAGAACAACAACCTTGTTTTTTACCTTAAGCGAAGTCACTGAGCCTCAGGGTTGTTGACTTCGCAAGTTTTGTCTGAAATACATCTTTAAATTTGTATAGTATACTGTATATGCTGTCTAAGGCAGAAAAGGGGTATCTGCAGTTGAAAAAATCTAATATATACGATTTGTATCTTCAAACAGCTCCGTTGTGGGCCGGACATACGACTCGCTAAAATACACTTATATTATTAGTATTCCATTTATTTCCTTTTTAATTTGTTAACTACTTCGCATATAAATATAAATATAAACATATGTATATTTTACTTAAGCAGCTACTATTACATAGATAAGTGGTAATATTCCAATAGCCCTCCTCCCGCAGCATAGCATTACCAAAACAATTAACTTCACGAAGAAGTTCAAGGTTACCCTCGGCAACAAGAATGAGTAGAACGACTCTACTCTTGAGTTAACGCTGAGGGAAAGCACGTTGAAGCGGTACACCGACGGCTCGAAAACGTCGGAGGGATTTGGGGCAGGGATCGCGGGCCCACGCTCCAAATTCTCCATACCGATGGGTAGCTTTCCGAGCATTTTTCAGGCAGAGGTCTTTGCCATAAGTCGATGTATAGAGATAAACCTCCATCACAACTACCGCAATGAGCGAATAACCATATTCAGCGATAGTCAAGCAACACTAAAAGCGATCTCCTCCTACGAGATCAAATCGCTACTAGTGCAGGAGTGTAGAGAACGGCTGAACAGCCTAGCTGAACGAAACCATGTGCACCTAATTTGGGTGTCTGGTCATAGAGCTATAGCCGGCAACGAACTGGGTGATGAGCTTGCCCGCTCTGCAGCCTCGACCAATATAGTAGGGCCCGAACCATTCACCGAGGTGGGCCCCCATACCGTAAAGGAGCTGCTCCGTAAGGAAGAAAGAGTGGGCAGGGAAAGGAATTGGCAACGAGCGCATTATATGCGACATGCTAAGTTGCTAATTGGGGGGTACAACCAGAATATTAATTTTATTAATAATAGTTAACCTCCCACCCAAGGGATAAACTCAGGCTACACCGGCCAGTGCAAGTTGAATAGACATTTATTAATCATGGGCCTATCATCTTGCGCCAACTGCCGGTTTTGCGACAGGGAGTCTGAAACCCCGGAACACCTGCTAACCGACTGCACAGCAGTCTGTAGACGCAGGTTAAAGGCCCTTGGATCCATGTTTCCGAATAGGGATCATATCGCCTCACTAGCACCCAGTAGGATATTGGACTTTATCAATATATTGGGGCTTAGTGAGTCCCTTTGAGTTAGGAGAGGGCACAATAGACCTAAGGTCGCGGTGCATTCCTCAATTATTTATCTATCTAATCTATCTTCTTTCTTCTTCTTAATTGGCGTAGAAACCGCTTAAGCGATTATAGCCGAGTTAACAACAGCGCGCCAGTCGTTTCTTCTTTTCGCTACGTGGCGCCAATTGGATATTCCAAGCGAAGCCAGGTCCTTCTCCACTTGGTCCTTCCAACGGAGTGGAGGTCTTCCTCTTCCTCTGCTTCCCCGGCGGGTACTGCGTCGAATATTTTCAGAGCTGGAGTGTTTTCGTCCATCCGGACAACATGACCTAGCCAGCGTAGCCGCTGTCTTTTAATTCGCTGAACTATGTCGATGTCGTCGTATATCTCGTACAGCTCATCGTTCCATCGAATGCGGTATTCGCCGTGGCTAACGCGCAAAGGACCATAAATCTTTCGCAGAACTTTTCTCTCGAAAACTCGCAACGTCGACTCATCCGTTGTTGACATCGTCCAAGACTCTGCACCATACAGCAGGACGGGAATTATGAGTGACTTATAGAGTTTGGTTTTTATTTGTCGAGAGAGGACTTTGCTTCTCAATTGCCTACTCAGTCCGAAGTAGCACCTGTTGGCAAGAGTTATCCTGCGTTGGATTTCTAGGCTGACGTTGTTGGTGGTGTTTACGCTGGTTCCAAGATAGACGAAATTATCTACGACTTCAAAGTTATGACTGTCAACAGTGACGTGAGAGCCAAGTCGCGAATGCGACGACTGTTTGTTTGATGACAGGAGATATTTCGTCTTGCCCTCGTTCACTGCCAGACCCATTTTCTGTGCTTCCTTGTCCAGCCTAGAGAAAGCAGAACTAACGGCGCGGGTGTTGAGGCCGATGATATCAATATCATCGGCATACGCCAACAGCTGTACACTCTTATAGAAGATGGTACCTTCTCTATTTAGTTCTGCGGCTCGAACTATTTTCTCCAAAAGCAGGTTGAAAAAGTCGCACGATAGGGAGTCGCCTTGTCTGAAACCTCGTTTGGTATCGAACGGCTCGGAGAGGTCCTTCCCGATCCTGACGGAGCTTTTGGTGTTACTCAACGTCAGTTTACACAGCCGTATTAGTTTTGCGGGGATACCAAATTCAGACATCGCGGCATAGAGGCAGCTCCTTTTCGTGCTGTCGAAAGCAGCTTTGAAATCGACGAAGAGGTGGTGTGTGTCGATTCTCCTTTCACGGGTCTTTTCCAAGATTTGGCGCATGGTGAATATCTGGTCGGTTGTTGATTTTCCAGGTCTGAAGCCACACTGATAAGGTCCAATCAGTTTGTTGACGGTGGGCTTTAATCTTTCACACAATACGCTCGATAGAACCTTATATGCGATGTTGAGGAGGCTAATCCCACGGTAGTTGGCGCAGATTGTGGGGTCTCCTTTTTTATGGATTGGGCATAGCACACTTAAATCCGACCATATTTTACAAAGAAGCTGATGCATGCACCTTATCAGTTCTTCGCCGCCGTGTTTGAATAGCTCGGCCGGCAATCCGTCGGCCCCTGCCGCTTTGTTGTTCTTCAGGCGGGCAATTGCTATACGAACTTCTTCATGGTCGGGTAATGGAACGTCTGCTCCATCGTCATCGATTGGGGAATCGGGTTCTCCTTCTCCTGGTGTTGTGCGTTCACTGCCATTCAGCAGGCTGGAGAAGTGTTCCCTCCATAATTTAAGTATGCTCTGGGCATCAGTGACTAGATCACCTTTGGGGGTTCTACAGGAATACGCTCCGGTCTTGAAACCTTCCGTAAGCCGCCGCATTTTTTCGTAGAATTTTCGAGCATTACCCCTGTCGGCCAGCTTATGAAGCTCTTCGTACTCACGCATTTCAGCCTCTTTCTTCTTCTGTCTACAAATGCGTCTCGCTTCCCTCTTCAACTCTCGGTATCTATCCCATCCCGCACGTGTAGTGGTCGATCGTAACGTTGCGAGGTAGGCAGCCTGTTTTCTCTCCGCTGCGACACGGCACTCCTCGTCGTACCAGCTGTTCTTTTGCACTTTCCGAAAACCAATGGTTTCGGTTGCAGCTGTACGTAAGGAGTTTGAAATGCCGTCCCACAGTTCCCTTATACCGAATTGTTGACGAGTGCTCTCAGAGAGCAGGAGTGCAAGCCGAGTAGAAAATCGTTCGGCTGTCTGTTGTGATTGCAGCTTCTCGACGTCGAACCTTCCTTGTGTTTGGTGGCGCGCGTTTTTTGCTGCACAGAGGCGGGTGCGAATCTTAGCTGCAACAAGATAGTGGTCCGAGGCGATGTTAGGACCTCGGAGCGCACGCACATCTAAAACACTGGAGACGTGTCTTCCGTCTATCACAACATGATCGATCTGGTTGGTAGTTTTTCGATCCGGAGACAGCCAGGTAGCTTGATGAATCTTCTTATGCTGGAATCTAGTACTACAGATAACCATATTTCGGGCCCCGGCGAAGTCAATCAGCCTCAACCCATTTGGGGATGTTTCGTCGTGGAGGCTGAATTTACCGACCGTAGTGCCAAAGATACCTTCTTTGCCCACCCTGGCGTTAAAGTCGCCAAGCACGATTTTGACATCGTGGCGGGGGCAGCTCTCATAAGCGCGCTCCAAGCGCTCATAGAAGGCATCTTTGGTCACATCGTCCTTCTCTTCCGTCGGGGCGTGGGCGCAAATCAGCGATATGTTGAAGAACCTCGCTTTGATGCGGATTGTGGCTAGACGTTCATTCACCGCAGTGAATGATAGTACTCGGTGACGGAGTCTCTCTCCCACCACGAATCCTACACCAAACTTGCGCTCCTTTATATGGCCACTGTAGTAAATGTAATCTAATCTATCTACTATTATATAATATCCTAGAAAGTTGGCAATCTTTTTGGACCGTTTTTTTCTATTTCATTGTAAGCACATGCTCAACTTTGACCTGGCATTGAAATCTATTTATTTATTTTTCTTTTATTATTACTTTTATGACATTAATAACTTTGCTAAAGTTGCCATATTTAAGAAAAGTTTTAATTCGCAAAAAGTTTTAATAATTAATTTTTAATTAAAATTATATGTTCGAAATAATTCTTTTAAATTTCTCTTAAATCAGGATTAGCTTTGAAAAGTTTGTCATATCACCTTAGAAAAAATTTATTTTCCTACAATAATGCATATTTGTCTCCAGGGTAGCAACAATTTTGTTAACATATTTATCTTTTTTTTTATTTTTGCTACCTTGCCACCCTGTTAATAAAAAGCAACTTTTGGTTGTTGTTTTTTCATGATATAACACTATAACTATAAAAAAAATTGTGATATTTCTTGTGTACATACTTTTTACGAATTTTTGTTGTGCAATTTGCGAAAGTTGGCAACATATGCCTAATTTTTTTTTAAATTTTGTTTTTTATTTATCCTTTTTTAATTTCATAGAATAAACCGTGTAATATCTATTTTATTTAAATTTAATTAAATTATCTTTTCAGTAGAAAAATAAACGTTCATCTTATTTTTAAAAACATTTTTTTTTAGACTTGGTAACCCTAATATTTAGTCATAACTTTATTTGTACGAGCGTCTCTTTACGAAGATTGTGCTTGACGAATTGTCGCTTTGACGACAATTTCAATATCCTCATATGTCAGACCATTGACAATTAGCTTTGTCCTGCTTTCTCTCCTCTCCTATAACTTTCTTGTTGTTTTACCTTATTAATGCTGTGTTTTTATACTCTCGCAACAATGTTGCTAAGGAGAGTATTATAGTTTTGTTCACATAACGGTTGTTTGTAAGTCCTAAACCTAAAAGAGTCAGATATAGGGTTATATGTACCAAAGTGATCAGGGTGACGAGTAGAGTCGAAATCCGGATGTCTGTCTGTCCGTTCGTCCGTCTGTCCGTCCGTCCGTCCGTGCAAGCTGTAACTTGAGTAAAAATTGAGATATCATGATGAAACTTGGTACACGTATTCCTTGGCTCCATAAGAAGGTTATGTTCGAAGATGGGCAAAATCGGCCAACTGCCACGCCCACAAAATGGCGGAAACCGAAAACCTATAAAGTGTCTTAACTAAGCCATAAATAAAGATAATAAAGTGAAATTTGGCACAAGGGATCGCATTAGGGAGGGGCATATTTGGACGCAATTTTTTTGGAAAAGTGGGTGTGGCCCCGCCCCCTACTAAGTTTTTTGTACGTATCTCGGAAATTACTATAGCTATGTCAACCAAACTCTACAGAGTCTATTTCTTTAGGAATTTCCATATGCAGTTCAAAAATGGAAGAAATCGGATAATAACCACGCCCACCTCCCATACAAAGGTTATGTTGAAAATCACTAAAAGTGCGTTAACGGACTAACAAAAAACGTCAGAAACACTAAATTTTACGGAAGAAATTGCAGAAGGAAGCTGCACCCAGGCTTTTTCTAAAAATTGAAAATGGGCGTGGCCTCGCCCACTTATGGACCAAAAACCATATCTCAGACCGATTTCAATGAAATTCGGTGTATAATATTTTCTTAACACCCTGATGACATGTACGAAATATAGGTGAAATCGGTTCAAAACCACGCCTTCTTCCAATATAACGCTATTTTGAATTCCATCTGATGCCTTCTCTGTATAATATATACATACATTAGGAACCAATGATGATAGCGGAATAAAGCTTTACACAAATACGGTATTTGAAAAATATGTAAATGACGTATAATGAAATCTCGATTATCACTTTATAATGCGAGAGTATAAAATGTTCGGTGACACCCGAACTTAGCCCTTCCTTACTTGTTTTTTTTTATTTTCTTTTCCGTGCTCGGTGCACCAGTGTTTACTTCCCCTCACAGAAACTGTTGTCTATTTGCGCATTTGTTTTGCAAATGTATTGCAAATACAGTTAACGCAAATGTTTAATGAAATCATAAAGTATTAACCTACAATTTTGCCTTTAACTTGTTTGCTTACGCATTTATTTAATGATGAAACCGTTTGAGTTAGTGGGCGTGTTTGTTTGTTGTTTTTGATGAATGGTTTTCAAGAGTGCGCCTCTGGGTATGCTTTCCTGAAGTGAAATGAAGGCTGCATGTTAGTAAAATACTTAGAAGAAAGTAATAAGACAGTTGTTGTTATTGGTGTAGTGCAATAATGTTTACATTAATCTTCTTCTAAAAACTAATTTGAGAGAGAAACTTATAGAATATGCGTAGGCTCGTTTATAAATTTCTCTGTTTTGATAGCAGAGATAGAAGAAACAAAGGTTAGACATAAATATAGAGTGTCTATATCGTTGCTGTAAATCAGTGTTTCCCTAACGAGGCGTATGTGTAATAATATTTTCATTTCATGATATTTGCAACTTTTAATTCGTCAGCGGCGAGGCGCTCTGCACTTGTTTACAATTGTTATATGGGCGTGCATATTACAGTTATTTGTTTATATGAGTTCGGGTTAGTTGTTCAAGTTGGCAAGGCAGTTAAGCTGTTGATGCAAAATTTAGAAGCAATTTTTTCATATTTTTTTTTACTTTGGAGTTTTTTTTTCACCATGCAATGTTTATATTATAGGGTAGAGTGAACTCCAATTAAAAGGGTCTCACATTTTTAGAAATAAATGAGTTGTTTTAAGTCATGTCATATAAGTTTTAGGATTAGAAATAAATAAATCAAAATTTCGTATAATTAGTTGGGCACCTTAAGTTTAGGGAACTTGAAAATTTTTAGGTACAAATTTGCAATTAATTTTTTTAATCAATTTTCTGATATTAAGAACATCTTGCCAGAGTACATTTAGCGAGATTAACAACTCTTACTGAGGTAAATGAGTTCTCTTATTATATTTACCTAAGACAACAACCCCGCTTTAATCTCTAGCGATATCAACTATCCTTAGGAGGTAAATGACCTTTGGTGAGTTTAATGACCTCTTAGTTTACATATAGAGAAGAGGACAACCCTGACCGAGATTAACAACTCTTACTGAGGTAAATGAATTCTCTTTTTATATTTACCGTAGCCAACAACCCCGTGTCAATGATCCGTTTGTAAATCTTTAGTGATATGAACTGTCCTTAGGAAGTCAATGACCTGTTAGTTTACATATAGAGAAGAGAACAACACTGACCCATTTGTTTACATTTAACCGGAGCAATAACCTAAGGTCGGCCAATGGCCTCTCTATTTAGGTTTAGTAAGAACAACAACCTTGTTTTTACCTTAAGCGAAGTCACTGAGCCTCAGGGTTGTTGACTTCGCAAGTTTTGTCTGAAATACATCTTTAAATTTGTATAGTATACTGTATATGCTGTCTAAGGCAGAAAAGGGGGTATCTGCAGTTGAAAAAATCTAATATATACGATTTGTATCTTCAAACAGCTCCGTTGTGGGCCGGACATACGACTCGCTAAAATACACTTATATTATTAGTATTCCATTTATTTCCTTTTTAATTTGTTAACTACTTCGCATATAAATATAAATATAAACATATGTATATTTTACTTAAGCAGCTACTATTACATAGATAAGTGGTAATATTCCAATAGCCCTCCTCCCGCAGCATAGCTTTACCAAAACAATTAACTTCACGAAGAAGTTCAAGGTTACCCTCGGCAACAAGAATGAGTAGAACGACTCTACTCTTGAGTTAACGCTGAGGGAAAGCACGTTGAAGCGGTACACCGACGGCTCGAAAACGTCGGAGGGATTTGGGCAGGGATCGCGGGCCCACGCTCCAAATTCTCCATACCGATGGGTAGCTTTCCGAGCATTTTTCAGGCAGAGGTCTTTGCCATAAGTCGATGTATAGAGATAAACCTCCATCACAACTACCGCAATGAGCGAATAACCATATTCAGCGATAGTCAAGCAACACTAAAAGCGATCTCCTCCTACGAGATCAAATCGCTACTAGTGCAGGAGTGTAGAGAACGGCTGAACAGCCTAGCTGAACGAAACCATGTGCACCTAATTTGGGCGTCTGGTCATAGAGCTATAGCCGGCAACGAACTGGGTGATGAGCTTGCCCGCTCTGCAGCCTCGACCAATATAGTAGGGCCCGAACCATTCACCGAGGTGGGCCCCCATACCGTAAAGGAGCTGCTCCGTAAGGAAGAAAGAGTGGGCAGGGAAAGGAATTGGCAACGAGCGCATGGTATGGGACATGCTAAGTTGCTAATTTGGGGGTACAACCAGAATATTAATTTTATTAATAATAGTTAACCTCCCACCCAAGGGATAAACTCAGGCTACACCGGCCAGTGCAAGTTGAATAGACATTTATTAATCATGGGCCTATCATCTTGCGCCAACTGCCGGTTTTGCGACAGGGAGTCTGAAACCCCGGAACACCTGCTAACCGACTGCACAGCAGTCTGTAGACGCAGGTTAAAGGCCCTTGGATCCATGTTTCCGAATAGGGATCATATCGCCTCACTAGCACCCAGTAGGATATTGGACTTTATCAATATATTGGGGCTTAGTGAGTCCCTTTGAGTTAGGAGAGGGCACAATAGACCTAAGGTCGCGGTGCATTCCTCAATTATTTATCTATCTAATCTATCTACTATTATATAATATCCTAGAAAGTTGGCAATCTTTTTGGACCTTTTTTTTCCTATTTCATTGTAAGCACATGCTCAACTTTGACCTGGCATTGAAATCTATTTATTTATTTTTCTTTTATTATTACTTTTATGACATTAATAACTTTGCTAAAGTTGCCATATTTAAGAAAAGTTTTAATTCGCAAAAAGTTTTAATAATTAATTTTTAATTAAAATTATATGTTCGAAATAATTCTTTTAAATTTCTCTTACATCAGGATTAGCTTTGAAAAGTTTGCCATATCACCTTAGAAAAAATTTATTTTCCTACAATAATGCATATTTGTCTCCAGGGTAGCAACAATTTTGTTAACATATTTATCTTTTTTTTTTATTTTTGCTACCTTGCCACCCTGTTAATAAAAAGCAACTTTTGGTTGTTGTTTTTTCATGATATAACACTATAACTATAAAAAAAAATTGTGATATTTCTTGTGTACATACTTTTTACGAATTTTTGTTGTGCAATTTGCGAAAGTTGGCAACATATGCCTAATTTTTTTTTAAATTTTGTTTTTTATTTATCCTTTTTTAATTTCATAGAATAAACCGTGTAATATCTATTTTATTTAAATTTAATTAAATTATCTTTTCAGTAGAAAAATAAACGTTCATCTTATTTTTAAAAACATTTTTTTAGACTTGGTAACCCTAATATTTAGTCATAACTTTATTTGTACGAGCGTCTCTTTACGAAGATTGTGCTTGACGAATTGTCGCTTTGACGACAATTTCAATATCCTCATATGTCAGACCATTGACAATTAGCTTTGTCCTGCTTTCTCTCCTCTCCCATAACTTTCTTGTTGTTTTACCTTATTAATGCTGTGTTTTTATACTCTCGCAACAATGTTGCTAAGGAGAGTATTATAGTTTTGTTCACATAACGGTTGTTTGTAAGTCCTAAACCTAAAAGAGTCAGATATAGGGTTATATGTACCAAAGTGATCAGGGTGACGAGTAGAGTCGAAATCCGGATGTCTGTCTGTCCGTTCGTCCGTCTGTCCGTCCGTCCGTCCGTGCAAGCTGTAACTTGAGTAAAAATTGAGATATCATGATGAAACTTGGTACACGTATTCCTTGGCTCCATAAGAAGGTTATGTTCGAAGATGGGCAAAATCGGCCTACTGCCACGCCCACAAAATGGCGGAAACCGAAAACCTATAAAGTGTCTTAACTAAGCCATAAATAAAGATAATAAAGTGAAATTTGGCACAAGGGATCGCATTAGGGAGGGGCATATTTGGACGCAATTTTTTTGGAAAAGTGGGTGTGGCCCCGCCCCCTACTAAGTTTTTTGTACGTATCTCGGAAACTACTATAGCTATGTCAACCAAACTCTACAGAGTCTATTTCTTCAGGCATTTCCATATGCAGTTCAAAAATGGAAGAAATCGGATAATAACCACGCCCACCTCTCATACAAAGGTTATGTTGAAAATCACTAAAAGTGCGTTAACGGACTAACAAAAAACGTCAGAAACACTAAATTTTACGAAGAAATTGCAGAAGGAAGCTGCACCTAAAACTTTTTCTAAAAATTGAAAATGGGCGTGGCCTCGCCCACTTATGGACCAAAAACCATATCTCAGACCGATTTCAATGAAATTCGGTGTATAATATTTTCTTAACACCCTGATGACATGTACGAAATATAGGTGAAATCGGTTCAAAACCACGCCTTCTTCCAATATAACGCTATTTTGAATTCCATCTGATGCCTTCTCTGTATAATATATACATACATTAGGAACCAATGATGATAGCGGAATAAAGCTTTACACAAATACGGTATTTGAAAAATATGTAAATGACGTATAAAGAAATCTCGATTATCACTTTATAATGCGAGAGTATAAAATGTTCGGTGACACCCGAACTTAGCCCTTCCTTACTTGTTTTTTTTTTATTTTCTTTTCCGTGCTCGGTGCACCAGTGTTTACTTCCCCTCACAGAAACTGTTGTCTATTTGCGCATTTGTTTTGCAAATGTATTGCAAATACAGTTAACGCAAATGTTTAATGAAATCATAAAGTATTAACCTACAATTTTGCTTTTAACTTGTTTGCTTACGCATTTATTTAATGATGAAACCGTTTGAGTTAGTGGGCGTGTTTGTTTGTTGTTTTTGATGAATGGTTTTCAAGAGTGCGCCTCTGGGTATGCTTTCCTGAAGTGAAATGAAGGCTGCATGTTAGTAAAATACTTAGAAGAAAGTAATAAGACAGTTGTTGTTATTGGTGTAGTGCAATAATGTTTACATTAATCTTCTTCTAAAAACTAATTTGTTACCTGATTGCCAGGCTCTCAGAGAAACTTATAGAATATGCGTAGGCTCGTTTATAAATTTCTCTGTTTTGATAGCAGAGATAGAAGAAACAAAGGTTAGACATAAATATAGAGTGTCTATATCGTTGCTGTAAATCAGTGTTTCCCAAAGTGGGCGATGACGCCCTCTTGTGGGCGCTGCAGGTATCAAGGGGGGCGGTAAGAGACCCAGGAAGAAAATGGGGGCGTTGTGTAGAGGCCTGGGCGGTTATTTGTAATTTTATTTAGCTAGGAGGCCTCTTAGACAACGACTACGAGTACATGAGCTCTCGACTCTCAACAACAATTTGTGAACATCAACTAATATGAATTAAATGATTGCTCAAACTCGGTTCTATATTTCTCTCCGCGTAGTTCATATATCTGTCCTATTTTATTGAATATAGAAAAAATGAAAATCATGTCAATCGGTCGCTCCGTTTCATAACGGGACATCTCGACAGGATAGAATTTATAGAATACTACTCGTAACTGTCAAACGTATTGCTATTGCCATTGCCAAATCTGTATGTGGGCGTTTGCTATCATAATATAATCATTTGCGCAAAGGTGTATGGTAGGTAGGTTCGAGCTGATGTAGCGAATGCTTTGAGCTCTTGAATAATTTATTTTATCTCTTGCGAAATGACGTCGGGTAGGTAGCTGATGTAACGCACGTTTTGAGCTTTTGAACTCCTTAAATCTTTTATGTGGAAAATAAAAAAGGATCTTTATCCTTTCTGACAAATGTATTTCTGGGAAAAATAAAAAAAAGGATAAAGATCCTTTTTTTACAAATGTATTTTTGGGAAAAATAAGATAACAAGAAAAGGAGAAAGATCCTTTTTTACAAATGTATTTCTGGGAAAAATAAGATAATACGAAAAGGAGAAAGATCCTTTTTTCACAAATGTATTTCTAGGAAAAATATGAATTCATATTTTTGGACTACTATATAATAATTGTGCTTAAGCATTCCTATATAAACAATGTAATATTTATTTTATATTCATTTGTGGTTTTGTGCGCAATAGATGAGCATTACTTACGCCTCCTTTACACTACTCGCGAAGTTAAACGTATTTCTCAAAGCAAAACAATGTCGGAAGTAAAAAAGAAGAGACGGCAATACTGTGCGGAATACATTAAATTCGGATTCATTGAAAATCCCACAAACCCATCCTCGCCTTTGTGTCTTCTATGTCTAAAAACATTTTCGAATGAAGCAATGAAGCCTTCAAGACTGCAAGATCATTTGAATAAAATGCATCCAGATAAAAGAGACAAGAATGTAGCATATTTTCAAGACCTAGAGAAGAAGCATAATACTCAGCCAAGTGTAGCAAAACTATTTTCGGCGGCTGCTAAGCAAGATGACGACGGACTTCGAGCTTCGTACAATATCTCTTTGTTAATTGCTCAAAAAGGCAAACCACATAACATCGGTGAAGAGTTAATATTGCCAGCAATAAATGAAGTAATAACTACCGTGCTTCATAAACCGGCCGCAGATATTAGCCGAAAAATTCCTTTGAGTAATAATTCTGTGCAAAGACGAATTGATGAAATGGCTGAAAACATTGAAGAATCATTGTACGATCACCTGAGGTCAAGCCAATTTTCAATTCTCGATGAGTCCACTTTACCAACTAATGAGCATTGTTGTTGTCTTACGTGAGTTTTATTAAAGATGAGAAAATATGTGAAGAACTATTATTTGATAGAAATTTAGAGACCGATACAAAAGGCGAAACTATATTCAATATATTGCAAAAGTTATGCGATGAGAAAGAGATTCCTTTGAAAAATATTATTTCAGTTGCTACGGAAGCCGCTCCGGCTATGACAAGGGTGCCATAAAGGCTTCATAGCGTACTTAAAAAATAAAATTCCAGATGTCCTTGGTGTATATTGCGTTATTCATAGACAACATTTAGTTGCTAGAAACTTAAGTGAAAAACTATTTCAATCACTGCAATATGTCATCAAAGCAGTCAATAAAATCCGCAACAGCTCTTTGAATGATAGATTATTTCATCAGCTTTGTGTTACTAATGACGAGGATTTCAACCGTTTGTTGTTTCATACTGAAGTTCGTTGGCTATCAAGAGGCAATTGTCTGACTCGATTTTACAACCTGTTTGACTCTGTTATAGAGTTCTTGGAAACTAAAGATACAGAATTGCAAGACAAGCTCATAACATCAAAGAATGATATAGCTTACATGACAGACCTGTATGAATTGTTCAACGACATGAATCTCCAACTGCAAAAAAATAAACTAAATTTAATTAAAACAAAGAACGTCGTTGCTGCTTTCGCACCCAAACTGCTTCTACAAAAACAGAATCTGGGCAGACGTGAGTTTCACAATTTTCCGAATTTATCAGTATCATGCCGTATCGACTAATTGTTTGCCTACTGCCAACAAAAAGGTTTCATGATCGTAGCATAATCTTGTTTGACCCAAAGAGGCGATCCAGTGACTGATAACACTGTGGAACTTTTTTGGGATTATTGTCTGGGGGGTGAGAAATTCCAAGTCTGGGTGATGGTACTAGGTCAGTATAGTAAAACCCTCAAAGATTTTGGCGTTCGTATGTGTAAGTTTTTTTTTATGACCGTTTAAATTCCGCAATATATTGCTGGAGAAAATAATACAAGATACGGAATTAAATAGAGAAAGATACGGAATTAAATAGAGAAAATAATAAAAGATACGGAATTAAATAGAGAAAGAAAACTCTTCTTTCAGAATGTACGGCTGCAGGCATACGGCGGTTATATTGATATCATTGATCTCAACAACCGCGCCGTTAGTTCTGCTTTCTCCAAAATGGAAAAGGAGACGAAGCGTTTGGGTCTAGTAGTGAATGAGGGTAAGACGAAATATTTCCTGCATGAAACAAACAGTTTGGTTCCCACGTCACGGTTGACGGTCATAACTTTGAAGTCGTAGATAATTCCGTCTATCTTGGAACCGGCATTAACACTAACAACTAACTCTTGCCAACAAGTGGCTAGGTCAAGTCGTTTGATTGAAAGAAAACACTCCAGCTTTGAAGGCATTCGACTCAGTACTCGCCAAAAGACCTTCATTCCGTTGGAGAGATTCTTTTGATATCTCGTATTGTCGCCAAATAGCGAAAAGAAGAAATGGCTGGAACGCTGTTGTTAACTCGGCTATAACCGCGTGTGCGGTGTCTACGCAACGAAAGGATTCTAAAGTTAGCTCTCATTTCTACAAACTTCTGAAGAAATTCCGCTAACAACTTTCAAAATAAACCAGTCTATCCTCTTTACAACCGCCACTGCGCTTTAAGGTATGCTACTTTTTCAAATATTTTTTCGGAAAATACTTTTATTTTTCAACTTCCACTCGCATTGCTTGCAGCTAATTACGTATACCAAATGCTTAACATATCTTAAATCAATTAGCAACACATTGCTATCTGCCAACCCACACTGCACCCTAGCACAGCATTGGAGCACTCAAATTGGAAGTAACTGAACCAAAACGGCAAATTACTTGCAGTCGTCACCTGAGCGCAGTCGCCGCAGTGGAGGCAAGAGCAGCAGAAATTTATTACTTATACACACATACAGCGCCAAGACGGCCGAAGGAGCAACCGCACGGCGTTGCGCAGAAAAGTGAACAAAAATAATTCCAACAACAACAAACGCCAGTAACTGTGTCTGAACCACCGCAGTCATTTATAGCTACGATGCTTAGATGGGGAGAGAAGGAACAAGAAGGGCGGCGTTGCAGTTAGCAACGGTCCACATACATGTAAGTTACGAGTCCTGTTGTTGGCGCCACTCCAAAGCGCTGAAAGGCTCAAATGTACCAAAAAGTTGGTAAAAGAATTGAGCCATTTCATTATCGTGTCCGTTGCGGACAAGAATGCAGCAGACGCGCAGCAGGGTATGTTGTTCAATAACTCCAGTTGACAGCCAGAAGTCGACCTCGGTGTTGGAGTCCATGTAAAGGGTTGCTCAATTTGGATGGAAAACTTTGGTTGAAATTTCCTAAAACGTTGGAACTTGACCTTAAAGTTACAGGCTACTAGTTTTGATGTTTGTGATCAGAATTCCAATATGTCTGTCGTTGATTTATAGACCCCAAATCTCCTAAAAGCACGACTTGATATATTGTACCAAAAACTCTAATAGACTCTACTGGAATAGGAGCTACTTAAGACATTTGTGATATAAGATCTTCTGAAAGTAGTCTTCCCATGACTTCCAGGTATTTTAACCCCCAGCATTCAATTTCAATAACATCTCATCGATCCTCCAATTGAAACACCTTGAATCTGATATAGGTCTGCCATTTAGTTTCAAAAAGCTTTGTCTGCTTGTGGATAGTATTTTTCGTGTGATTTAATGTCCTCCCTACAATTGGTTTCTGCTAGCCAATCTTGCTTTAGCATTGTTTTAAGACATAATTACGCGACATTCATTGTCTCATTTGTCTACCTATCTGCAAGTCTATTTATCTAACAAGCTCGCCATTAGCCGACAGTGTGTGTCTAAGTGCGTGTTTCTGAGTGCATCTTTGTTCGCCTTGGCTAATTATGTTCACCGCCTTTCAACGAGATTCAATTGCCTCCACTATGAAAAATAGATCGTCAGGTAAATGCATGTGACGGTGTTAAGGAGTCGACAAGGAGCTCTAATTATATGCAAATCCACACACTTAAACCCATTTAAACTTTGAAATGTAAACGAATTTGGAAAAGTATACTTTTCATAACCCCTAACCTCATCAATAATTACTAGTATTTCCGTGAATGTTTGTAGAAATGGATTGGTGGTGAAAATTCTCAAGCGTTTTTGAGAAGCGAAAATATAACATAGGGAATGCGAGAATAAAATAAAGCCTAATTGCCTGTCGAAAATAAATTGAGATAAAAAATAAACGCATCCGGTCTATTCCACGGTTCAATCACAATAGCGTTTATTTAATTTCATTTAGTTGCTTAGCCTAAATCTTAACTAAGGGCTTAAACTAGTGGTAATGTTCACATGTCTTAAAAAAGGGGTAAGTATGGTAATTTTCAACTTTCGTTAAATATTGTAAAAGATTACATTGAGGTAAGTAAAGTGAGTAATATCTTAGTATTAAAAATGTATTATTAAGGTAAGTATATAATAACAATAAAATTCAATATTTTATAATTTTTATAATTCATTTTTCTACAATTCGTTTATTATTTTTATTTTAGGTATAAATTTGTCGCTTGACGCAACACCGGCCACCTTGACAGGATCAGATTCCTTCAATTTCCAGTGGAAGCAAGGCCAGCTTGTGGATTGGACGCTTAATTGTGCCCGCCTTAGTCGCCACGTCTGCGACTCGCACCTTGCCGTCTTGCCCTTCGGCGGTTGCGACGACGCGCCCTAGTACCCACTGCTGCGGTGGCACGTTGTCCTCGTGGACGAGAACGAGGTCGTTGAGCTGCATGTTGCGTTTGAGGTGCAGCCACTTGTTGCGTTCCTGAAGGCCCGTCAGGTAAACTTTGGACCACTGTCGCCAGAACTGTTGCTTGAGACAGCAAACACGTTGCCATCTCTCGCAACAACGAACTGGGTCCACTGGCACCTTCTCTGGAAGTAATGCTCGCAGGGAGCATCCTATCAGTAGATACGCCGGTGTTAACGCCTCGCCGTCGTTGGGGTCTTGACTCAGGGGTACTAGGGGACGAGAGTTGAGGATGGCCTCCACTTCAGCCAACAGTGTTGCTAGCTCCTCTGCTCTGAGTAGCGCGTTGCCGATTACGCGAACGATATGGTGTTTGGCGGACTTCACCGCGGCTTCCCATAATCCGCCGAAGTGCGGCACCCTTGGTGGTATATAGGTGAAGCTGCACCCTTCGTCTGCTGCGAATCTCCTCAATTCTGGACCCATTGCCAGAAACGCCTCCTTCAGCACGCGCAGCTTGCGATCGGCGCCGACGAAATTGGTGGCGTTGCCGCTCAATATCTTCGTCGGCATTCCTCGGCGTCCAATGAACCTTTTTAGGGCGAGAATAAATGAATTAGAAGATAGGTCCGAAACTAATTCTAAATGTACTGCTTTGGACGTAAAGCAAATGAAAACTGCAATATATGTTTTTGCAGGTGGTCGACCGCGTATTTTTAGAGTTGCGTATATCGGACCACAAAAATCTACGCCACATATAAGAAAGGGCCGTAGTGCTCGAAGTCTTTCGACTGGTAAATAAATATGGGATAAATTTCCCATTATTTGGTTTTGCAACTTCGGCTTGGAATGAAAACAATGTATACAGTTTCTTACGGTTCTACTACGGTTTTTATAAAAAAAACAATAAGAATTTTAATCAACTTATAAATCAAATTATAAACTTCGGAAAAATCTAACTAAGTTGTCAGAATATTAATTGTAAAACTTAATTGGATTGAACTTAAATTTAATTCACAAGCATTAATTCATTATTCAAGTTACAATATAAAGGCCAAAACTTGCGAACGTATATTTTAAGGTTTACTTTTACTTTTACTTATTATATATTAAATATCTAATCTGTATTCTGAATTATATACCAATTACATTTGATAACAGTTGACATGGACAGGCAACAGACTTTTTTTTTGACAGTGAACGGTTTGAAGGAAAAATTGTTGCCACTGGGTTTATCGACAAATGGCCGTAAAGCTACATTACAGGACAGACTTTGTGAACATTTTGGACTGACTGTAGATGCTGAAGAGGATAGCTCAGACAGTGAAACTAGTTCAGTGCAAAACAACATGATGTCGGCGATGGGGTCCGGGTCTCCGGTCTTCACTCTACGCGATCTCGAGGAATCTCTTACAACTTTTAGTGGTACGGGGCAACACCCAGTCGAGGAGTGGCTCAATGATTTTGAATCAAATGCCATGGCAGTTCGTTGGGGAGATTTACAAAAGTTTATATACGGGAAAGAATTATTGCAGGGTGCCGCGAAAATTTTCGTTCGTAGTCAACGGGACATAACTAGTTGGAGTGCACTTAAACAATGTTTGCAAAAAGAATTTGGAGTAGTAGCATCGTCAATCGAAGTGCATCGGGCACTTAGGAATCGGCGAAAGCGCCCAAATGAAGATTATCGCGAGTATCTTTAGAGCCTTATGGACATAGGTAGGTCAATAAAGCTAGACGAAAGAAGTCTCATCGAATATTTTGTAGAGGGAATCCCAGATTCCAGACCAAACAAAGCTAACTTGTATCAGGCTAGGTCGATAGAAGAATTAAAAGTTCAGATCCTTGTTTATGAAAAAGTTCGCTCGGGGCGTCAATCCAATGTGAGTACATTTCAAAACAAGCGCGAAGACAATAATTCTGTCACTAAAGATCATGGACCCAATAGGAAAATTTGTTGTGGAGAAGCGGGTCATTTGGCGAATACCTGCAAACAGCAACGACTATCAAAGTGTTTTGGGTGTAATCAGCCAGGGCATCGTATTGCAGAGTGCCGAAAGAAGAGAACGGAGGTAAAAAGCGAGGGTGCAAGGGTAAATACGCTGGAAATGATGCGTATGGCGTCCCTTGGCAGTGTAGTTTACAAAGAATTAACTACTAACGGGTTTACGTTGTCAGCATTGTTGGACACTGGTTGCGATCTATGCCTCATGCGTTACGATGTGTTGATGAAGTTAGAAAGGATTGATTTGTCCAATGATATAAATCATCTTCGTGGAATAGGAAATAGTATACTTACAACTATTGGCAGTTTCATAATCAAAGTTAGCGTAGATGGAGTCAAAGTGGATATCAATTTCCATGTTGGGCGTGAACGCGACCTTATTTACGAGGCACTAATCGGGAATAGTGTATTAAAGCAGGTTGACTTGGTTATAAAGTAAGGCGGGGTAGAATTTAGAGCAAAGGTGCAGGAAACGAATGTTCAAAACCCCATAATAGAGGAAAGTGAAGGTAAAATAGAAGTTCTTAATGAGTTTGAAGATATGTGTATGGCCGCAGAAGTAATGTCAGGAAAAACTTTACAGATAAATTTGTCGCATCTCAAGGGAGAGCAAGAAAAGACAATAGAATCCATTGTCTGTGATTACTCGCCTAGTAAGCAGCACGATTCCCCAGTTTCTATGAAAATTTGCTTAACGGATGATACTCCGGTATTCCAAGGGCCAAGACGAATGTCCTACTCCTATAAGTGCATTGTCGATAAACAGATTGCAGAAATGGATGGAGCAAGGCATAATCCAACCTAGCGTCTCCGAGTATGCATCGCCGATCGTATTGGTGGGGAAAAAAGACGGAACCAAACGTCTGTGTTACGACTACCGACGTTTGAACGAAAAAATCATGAGGGATAATTTTCCAATGCCACTCATAGATGACGTTATCGAGAGATTACAAGGCGCAAAAGTATTCACAACATTAGATTTACGGAACGGGTTTTACCATGTGCCGATAGAGGCAGGTTCGCGGAAATATACGTCATTCGTGACCCATCAAGGTCAATACGAGTTCATTTACGTTCCTTTTGTTATCTCCAATTCCCCAGCAGTGTTCACTCTATACATTTTCCCAGTGTTTCGAGACTTGGTGAAGGATGGCATCGTGGTAACTTACATGGATGATCTTATAATTCCTTCTATTAGTTATGACGAGGGTATACATAAGTTGAAAGCTGTGCTGAACAGGGCGGCATGTTATAACATAAGGATTAAGTGGGAGAAATGGGGTATATTATAGAGTGTGGTACAATAAGGCCATCAGAAGCAAAAACGCAGGCAGTAAGGAATTTTCCGATACCTTTGGATAAGAAAGCGGTGCAAAGATTCTTACGGCTTACTTCTTATTTTCGCCGTTTCATAGAAGGGTATGCAGTAGTAGCTAAACCACTGTCTGACCTAATGCGTAAGAATGTAGCTTTTGTGTTTGGGATCGAACAGCAAGCCTCGCTGCAGAAATTAAAGGCAGCTCTGACTAGTTCACCAGTGTTACGGTTGTACAATCCGAAGGCTCTAACTGAAGTGCATACGGATACCTCGATACATGGATATGGTGGTGTACTCTTACAAAAGGACAGCGAAGATTTGCATTTTCACCCAATCCAGTACATGAGGCGGAAGACAAAGCCAGCAGAAGAAAAGTACCATTCCTATGAGTTAGAGGTGTTAGCGATTGTTGAAGCACTTAAAAAGTGGAGAGTATATCATTTATGGTTGCATTTCAGAATCGTTACTGATTGCAACGCGTTCCCAATGACCATTAAAAATAAGGATATTCCGCTAAGAGTGTCTCGGTGGGCGTTGCTATTACAAGATTTTGACTATGAAATAGAACACCGAAATGGCTCCAAGATGCGTCACGTCGATGCGTTAAGCAGAGTAGCATGTCTTATGTTGGAAGATTCTTTGCTGCATAAGCTGAGGCAAGCTCAGCAACAGGACGAATGGATTCGGGCAGTGTGCAAAGTCTTAGAAGCGACTGAATACGAAGATTTCTACTTGAAGCATGGGCTACTACACAAGGATCCAATAAGAGAGCTTATAGTAGTTCCATCGCACATAAACAGGGACACTTCTCTGCAAATAAGACGCCGATAGCAATTCAAAAGACATTTTTTATTCCTCAGTTAGGCCCAAAAGTAATTAGAATTGTAAAGAGTTGTATCGAATGCATCATGACAGACTCAAAGATAGGAAGGTAAGAAGGTTTATTAAATTCAATACCTAAGGAAGATCAGCCATTAAGCACTTTTCACTTAGATCATGTCGGTCCCATGGAACAAACAAAGAAGGCGTATAACTATATTCTTGTTGCGGTAGATGCTTTTTAAAAGTTTGTGTGGTTGTACCCGGTTAAAAACACTGGAGCCGAGGCAGTCGCTGATCGACTCGAGAAACAAGCCGCTGTTTTCGGTAATCCACGGCGTATTATAACTGATAGAGGTGCTGCGTTCACGGGAAATCTCTTTAAAGATTACTGCGCAAGGGAAGGTATAGAGCATCTAGTAATAGCTACGGGTGTTCACGGGGCAATGGGCAAGTTGAACGAATACACCAAATCGTAGTACCAATGATTTCTAAGATGCGCCGAGAAGAGTCTGGGAATTGGTATAGGCACGTAAATTATTAACAATACACCAACGCGTAGTACCAAGTTTTCTCCATTTAAAATTTTAACTGGCATAGAGATGAGAATTTCGGGTACGACAGAAGTAAATGAGTTGATAGAAAACGCCGCCTTGAATGAATTAGATTCAGACCGACAAGTGACGAGGGATCAGGGCAAACAAAATATTGCATTGATACAAAAGGAAAACAAACAAAATTTTGACAGAAAAAGGAAGGAATCAACAAAGTGCAGATTGGACGAATTAGTCGCCATTAAGCGAACTCAGTATGGGAGCGGGCTTAGGTTAAGGCCTAAATATTTTGGTCCATATAAGATTTCGAAGGTTTTAGGACGCGATAGTTATGACCCTAAATGAACGGACTTAACGAATAGCAATGAACGCCGACAGCGACAGTTAAAAATACAGACACTTGGTTTTGAAACTCCTTACTGTACGGACGCATTGGTCACTAAACTAATTTGTACAGAATATTTAAACCTACGTTTTTCAACCGGTGTATTAATAAATCATTTTATATAATAAAACAAGATAAAGCGTTTCATTTTTAAGACAATCCCAATATAAGTTTTCACGGGTGGTCGACTACGTATTTTAAATGTAGTATTTATTAGACCACAAAAATCGACGCCACATATAAGGAAGGGTCGTAGCGCTTAAAGTCTTTCTGATGGCAGATTTCCCATTATTTGTGTTTGCAGCTTCGGCTTGTAATGAAAGCAGTGTGTGCACTTTCTTACGGTTCTACTGCATGCTTCTCTTGCATTGATCAGCCATATGCATTCTCGAAGAAGCGCAACCAACGCTTTAGCCCCAGCGTGGTGATTTCGAATATGCAGGAACCGTAAATACGTTATAACGAATTGCGAACTTCTATTTAATAAAAGCGGAAATTTGGCATCGTATGGGAGAGGTGCATTTAATAGGCGACCTCCTACTCGAATTAATTTGAATGACAGCGACGTATCCGAGTACTCATGCAAAAACGGGTTGAGTTTTTGCAAGTTTGCGGGTAGGGTGGTACCTTTATGCAATTTTTGAATAACATCCGAAAATTCTGAATGTTGGACCACCTGTGCCATTTTTAGAAAACTCAAGTTTAGCTTTTCTGAAGTCAGATTTTGTCCCAAGGAGGATTTTGGTGGTCGTCTTATCCATCGTAATATGTATGCGACCACACGAAGCAATTTTTTATGAGAAGAAAATTTTTCAATAAGGTCCAATATTGAATTTTTCTCAGTAGTTGAAATTAGTGTAAACGTATTTTTCTTCTTCTCTAATGCTTCGTCTTCTGGTGAGAGCTGGAAGTGGTTATTAATTGGCCATAATGCATGGTCTTCTAGAAGGAACTGTGGACCGCCAAACCTTATCGAATTATTCAATTCGTCCACGTTACAACCCCGAGACACTTGATCCGCAGGATTTTGTTTCGTTGGCACATGTCGCCAATGTACTTTGTCAGTCAACTCTTGAATTTCGGACACTCTGTTTGCGACGAAGGTTTGTAGTGAAGATGGATGTGTTTTAATCCAATGTAAAACGATTTCAGAGTCTGTCCAAAATGTAATATTTTCGAAATGTCGACTCAACATAGGCGCTACTCTTGACCATAATTTCGAAAGAAGATGCGCTGCCGAGAGCTCAAGACGCGGAAGAGATTAGGCCTTCAGCGGAGCCACTCTAGACTTTGCAGTAGCAGCATGCATTTAATACCACTAGCAGATTGGCTTCGTATGTATATGCAGCATCCATACGCCCTTATTGAGGCGTCGGAGAAGCCATGTATTTGGCAAATGGCACTCGACTCAACGTTTACGTAACGAGGAATGCTTATCGATGAGAGCTGCATTAGGTTGGCTTTAAAGTTCTACCAGCTAGTGTCAAGGCGCAATGGAATCGACTCATCCCAATCTAGTTTTTGGATCCAAAGCTTTTGCAATAAGATTTTTGCTTTGGTAACTAGTGGGGCTAGTAATCCAAGAGGATCAAAAAGGCGAGCAGAAAATGACAATATGTTTCGTTCAGTGGCTCGCAGATCATTAAAATTGTCATCTAAAACAAATCGAAACAAATCCTCTTTCGGCTACCAATGGATTCCTAACGTTTTAGTGGAACTTTTGTCATTGAAGCTTAATGACTTTTCAGTGCAATCACTGTCGAAAAATTTAGGGTAGTTCGAAAACCACTTCGTTAAGGTGAATCCTGCTGAGTTTAATATTTTATTTACCTCACTTCTCAAAAGATCTAGAGACTCAAAATTTTCGGACCCTGTTAATAAATCATCAACATAAAAGTCTCTTTTGATGGCCAATGAACCGAGTGGATATTTCATTGTATTGGCATCACTAAGCATTTGCAAACACCGTGTTGCGAGAAATGGAGCAGGCGCAGTGCAGTATGTTACGGTGTTAAGACGAAAAATTTTAATTTGCTCAGAAGGATGCTCTCTCCACACAATAAGCTGACAATTTCTGTCTTCTTCATGCATAATTATTTGACGGTACATTTTAGTAATGCCCGCTGTTAGTGGATACTTAACGACCTGCGGTTTCATAGGAGTGACCGAGTAACTTACGGTCAGCTTTAAAAGGCATTCTTACTTGAAGCCGTCCTGAAGGCAGTACTTGAGTTGTATTTACGAAAAAGTTTTCATACTCTTGTTGCTCTTGTGTGAATTTAATGCCATTTGATTCTGAAGGTAATTCTTCTAGAGCCCAAAATTTTTGGACTACTGAATCGATTGACGTTAAGTCTTTTTCAGCTTGGCATAATGTGCTATGTAATCTGGGAGGAGAACTTATATTACTGGCGTATTTGCCAGATACAATCCATCCTAAAAGGGTTTTCTGAAGAGTTGGTTGGTTGGGACCATTTTTAATTTGGCCAACAGCTAAAAGATCGAAAAATGTTTCAGCACCCAATAGGATATCCACTTTTTTAGATTTGTGGAATTCTGGGTCCGCTAATTCAATATTGTGCGGAATTTTCCAGCCACTAACATTGATGTTATGGTCTGGACGATTTGCCGAAATGCATCGCATTACCCAGAATTCCGCCGAAAATTCAAAATTATTTAACCGCGACTTGATAAATGCTGTTAGTTTTGACCCCACTTTTGTATTGGAATTGCCAATTCCTATCACGCTTAATGTTTTGTGCTGACGTCGAATCCGCAACTTCTGTGCCAAGTCCTCCGTCATAAAGTTGACCTGGGAGCCTGAGTCCAGCAAAGCTCTCGCAGGCAGGTAATCTCCACAGCTGGTCCCCATTAAAATTACTGCTATTGCCAACATGACCCGATCCGGCATACTGGCTGTATGCATGGCATGTGTGGTTGATGGTTGCGGATGAGGTGCAGCGGGGAAGGACACTGGATACTGGTGCAACAGCGAGTGATGAGATCGATTGCATATGCGGCAACGATCCGCTCTGCATTTGAAAACGGTACGTCCCTTACGTAAGCAATTTATGCATAAGGGTACCGATTTGACGAACTCGAATCTCTGTTGCACCGGAAGAGCCTTGAAAGTAGGGCAGGCAGTTAGATGGTCATCCCTCGATTTGCACTGTTGACAATTAGGCTGCCTTGTGTTTGCAGCAACTAGCCCCGATTTGGTCCTATCCACTTGTTGTTGTTTCCCATTACTCGCATTGCTTGTAGGTATGGGCTTCGTCCTTGAGTGGGATGCTTCTTCCGCTGATAGTTGCTGGTATCTCCTATTAAGGATGGCTTCACAGTCCTTCCACAGTGGCAGTTTGTCATAGTCCAGCGCTTCTTCCCATTTGGATCGGGTGGCAGGGTCAACCTTTGTCATTACAATGTGTATGATTATTGCGTTCGTTATTTGTTTTTCATCGCCCAGCGATAGCAATGAATCATATACCGCTGACACTTCGTCAATCATTGAACGCAGGGAAGGCGCAGAAGGCTTTGGGATTGTTGGCAGCTCAAAAAGTATAGATATTGTGTCGGGGTATGTCGACGTATGGGGCCGATTTCGATTAATTAAAAGATAATTAGTTTAAGTTCAAAACGTTATAAATTTCGAGTTTAATCGTATATATAAGTATATAAATATATGGGTGTGTGTGTGTGTTGCCAATATGGGTTAATTGGTTTAATTTATAGATATATGTAATTCTATGTTAATAATTTCATGTGTTGTAACCTGTGGTGGGTGCAAATTCCTTTTTCCTGTGTTGTTGTTGTTGATGTGGAGTATCGCTGTTTAATGTTGTGTGGATTCCTTGTTTGAAAACGTTTTTCCGTGTTTAGCTGCGTTTGTTTCACTAGTTGAGTTCACTTTATTGTAATTACTTGTAGTTCACTTGTGCTTGTTTTAATCGTTTTGTTCTCCGTGATATCTGCTATCGCTTGTGGTTCGCTGTGTTGGCGGGATAATAATATACATACCTTAAGGCAAAAAGCGCGGGAAAGTTATTTTCTTTTTTGTCTTTCCTTCTTCGCCTGTTGCGTGAAGTTGGGGCGGTTGATATTCCTCTGCATTACGCCTCTATTACTTTATGTAATTTGTGGGAGTAATGCAGAGGAGTATTTGTTTGGATTAAACATCCCGGCCACCTTGCAGAATCTGCGAAATAATTGAATATTAACAGGGTAACTGATTGGGTATTGAAAAAATTGAGATTTTTTTTTTTTTGAGTATTTATCAGCAATATACTTAGGGTTAGATGGTGCCAGTAAGGGTCCAGCCAAATGCTGTATTCTGCGCTACCACTGTACCATTGTCGGGTTTGAATAGTCCATTTCTGATGATTTGTGGGTAGATATCCGCTCCAATCTCCAACGTTATATCCCTGTTGCTATGGAATTGAGGGTCAGCGAGAACTAAGTGTTCAAAGCGCATTTGCACATCGTCACTTAGATCTCGCTCATAGGGTTTTTTGGGTAACTTGTGTGTTATAACTGCGTTACATTCCAAACAAAACTTTGTATCATTATTTGAGCTAATTTTGATGCTACAAATACGATAAGTGTTGAGGTATGTAATTGGCAGTTTTAATTTTTTAACGAGTTCGGCCGCTATATTTGTAATTTTGAGGGTAGGGTTTAAAATGGCTCGAACTTTATACCATTCGCCATCGCATCTTAAACGGATCTTCAGTGTGGGTAATAGGGTCTGCTTAGCCAGTAAGGATGGTAGTCGGGTCTCTGTCGCAAGTGGATGTTTCTCAACAGTATTTGCATCGTTGGCCGGGTATAGCCTCGGATGTCCGTGTAGGGATGAATGATGCTTCCCATGACAAGTGGAGCATCGATTTTTGCTTGTGCATCCTTCTGTCTTGTGCGACCTGGCTAAGCAATTAACGCAGTAGTGGTGTTTTATTACTGCTTCGTATTTCTTATTTATGTTGTATAAAGAGTATGTAGCGCAAGTCACTAGACGGTGGTCTTTTTTGCATATTCCGCAGGCGACATGACGATGTGATGTGGGTTTTCTGTGATGTGAGATCGTTTTTCGGGTTGTGCGATCATCACATTCCTTTTCCTCACGAATAGTGGGAAGGGTCGACTTGAAACGCCGCATGCGTCGTGACATCGTTTCGTCTTCCGAAATTGGCGTAATGCTACGGGTTGCGCTACGGGACCGGATGGTAATGGTCGAGCTCATACGACGAGGTTTGGGTGAGTTGGTGATTGTTGGGGCCATTTCACTAAAAAAAGAAGAGAAAACTTGTATGTTATTCTGTATTTAATATCACAATTTTTGTGATGGGGCGGGTTATTGTGCCTTGAGCAGTTCGGATTTCAACCACTCGTGTTTTATTGTCTAAGCCGGGGAAGACCTTTTGGATTCGACCGAGCTTCCATTCGTTGGGTGAAATATTTTCGTTTCTTATAACGACTAAGTCGTTAACTTCAACATTACGTTGGGGATATTTCCATTTGTATCGTTTGTGTAGCTCCTTAAGGTACTCTTCCTTCCATCTCTTGCAAATGTGCTGGTAGAGTATTTTTAGTTTCTGCCATCTGTTAACGATGCTTAAGTTTGCATCCTCTAAATTGGGTTCGGCAGGGGTTAACAATGGGGTACCTATAAGGAAGTGTCCTGGAGTTAGAGGTTCCAAGTTTGATGAGTCGTCGCTTATGGGGCTTATTGGCCGAGAGTTTAAACAACTTTCAATGCGGGTTCAATAGGGTAGCAAATTCTTCAAACGTGAATTTTTGTAGTTTTGCGATCTTTTTTAGGTGGGTTTTTAGACTTTTTACGCCTGCTTCCCATAATCCACCCATATGTGGAGCTCCTGGTGGGTTGAAGTGCCATGAGATATTTTGATGGCTATGGAGAGATGTAATTTGAGTTCGAAGTGTCTGTAATAATTCACGCCGATCTTTCATTAGCAACTGTGAAGCTCCTATAAAGTTTGTTCCGTTGTCGGAATAAAGATTGGCGGGACATCCACGCCTCGAGAAGAAACGGGAGAATGCTGCTAGGAAGGCTTGCGTAGTGAGATCGCTAACGGGTTCGAGATGTATTGCTTTAGTTGAGAAGCATACAAATACACATATATATCCTTTGGTGATTAGACATGCTCTCCCAGTGTAGTTTTTGATGTCGTAAGGTCCAGCAAAGTCGATACCAGTGGCAGCAAACGGCCGGGTTAGGATGGTTCGTTCATTTGGAAGAGCTGCCATTATTTGGGTTTGTTGAGCCTTGTTGTGTATGATGCACGTTTTGCATTGATGAATTATTGTTTTAATCAGCATCTTTGCTTTGGGTATCCAGAATTCTGTCCTTAGGAGTCGGAGAACTAGCTGATTTCCGCCGTGTAACGTTGCTAAATGGGTAAATTGAGTTAGTAATTTTGTTAAACGACTATTATAGGGTAATAAGATCGGGTGGCGCTCATTATATGATAGCGCTGCGGAATTGGTTAATCTTCCGTCACTTCGCATAACTCCTTTAGGGTCAATGAATGGATTTAAAGTCAATAATGAACTTTTCTTATGTATTTGGGTTTTACGGGTCAATGCATCATATTCTTCTCGGAAATGTGTTTTTTGAGTGTGAATAATTAACTTCATTCGGGTTGTTTTGAACTCTTCCGGGGTTATTTCGTGGCTTGAGTAATCAGTTTCTCGTCTCCTTGGTGAGGCATTTGAGCAAAACCTGAATAGGTAAGCGATAACGCGAATAGCTCTGGGGAATGAGGAAAACCTTTCGAGTATATCCTCTTGGGTGGTTATCGCAAACGTTTTAACGGGTTTGAATTCCACGGTAGTGTTGTATGTTTTCTCCGATGCTGGAAAATGCTCCTTTTCATGTTGTAGCCATTGGGGTCCATGCCACCAGAGGTTGCAATTCAATAGATCGGTGGGTGTACATCCTCGGCTTGCCAAGTCTGCGGGATTGTCTTGGCTTTCCACATGGCTCCAATTATCGACTCCCACTTTCTCGGTGATTGCAGCTACTCGATGAGAAACGAAAGTGGTCCATGAACAGGGTGGTTTGTTTAACCAAGCGAGAACTATGGTTGAGTCAGTCCAAAAATAATTTTTGTATTGGGTTAGGTGTAGTTGGGATAGGGTAGAGTTAACAAGGTTAGCTAGTAGAACCGCTCCGCAGAGTTCCAATCTGGGTAGGGATACGGTTTTAATGGGAGCAACTCTTGTTTTTGAGACTAAGAGAGTTGTCCATATTTTGTGTCCAACTGAAACTCTTATATAAAGTGTCGCGGCATATGCTTTTTCTGAAGCATCAGAGAAACCGTGGAATTCAATGGTGGCTGTTGGGTTGAAATGGGTCCATCTGGGTATTTCAATTTTGTTTATGTTGTCGTAATCCTTTACGAAGCTGTTCCATCGATGAAGGGTGAGTGGCTTCAGGCTTTCATCCCAGTCAGTTTTATCTAGCCATATTTGTTGCATAATTATTTTTGCCGTGATTATTATTGGACTAAGCCAACCGGCTGGGTCAAACAATTTTGCTATGGCTGATAAAACTTCACGTTTGGTGTGTGCGGGTTTTTTCTCCATTGGGTTGACGAGGAAGAAAAATGAATCCTTTTTGGAGTTCCATCGAATGCCCAGGGTTTTGGTGTTCTCGGGTTCCGAAAGGTTGAGTGTTTCCGTCTCTAAAAGATGATCCTGTGGAAGTCCTTTCAGAATGTGTGGGTCATTGGAGGTCCATTTTCGCAGAGCGAATCCTGGGGACTTCAGAGCGGAAATGAGTTCATCTCGTGCTGACTTTGCCGTGGTCAGGTCATGTGTTCCAGCTAAAACATCGTCTACATACATTTCCTGGCGAAGTATTTTGGCTGCTAATGGGTGGGTTTCGTCTATATCATCAGCTAGCTTCATGAGGGTACGGATCGCTAGATACGGCGCACAATTTATGCCGAACGTGACTGTTTGCAATTCGAAGTCGTCTATTGTGTCATCCGGGGACTTTCTAAATAATATCCTTTGGAACCGAGTGTGATTAGGGTCTACAAGTATTTGCCGGTACATTTTCTGAATATCCGCATTAAAAACGAATTGGAAGAGTCGCCAATTTGTGATCAGAATGACAAGGTCTTTCTGTAAAGTAGGCCCAATATGTAAGACGTCATTTAAGCTTTTGTTATTTGACGTGGGGCAAGATGCATTAAATACCACACGCAATTTCGTGGTTATACGATCGGGTTTAATGACTGCGTGGTGTGGTAAGTAATATTGGGTCGCTTTAACAGAAGGGTCATATTCTATTTTCTTCATTTGTCCGAGTTCCAAATATTCCATAATTGCTTTGTCATATTCTGCTTTCACTTCGGGTTTTTTAAGTAAAGCTCGTTCATTTCTGAGGAATTGGGCCAACGCTATATGTCTAGAGTATCCGATATCAATATTGTCGGGTTCTTTGAAGGGTAGGGTTACTATATAGCGCCCATCTGGATTACGACGGGTAGTTTTTTGGAAAATTTCCTCACAAATTTGGTCCGATTTGGAAACTACGGATTCCTTTGGGATTTCCTCCACCTCCCAAAAACGTGTGAGTAGATTCTCAGGGTTCACTTTATTGTGAAATGAGACTATGGCGGAATTTTGGGAGGGTTGGGTTATGGGTCCGGACAATATCCATCCGAATTCTGTCTCTTGAGCTAAGAGTGAACCTAGTATATTTCGCTTTACTCCATTGAGTAAAATACTTGGATAGATATCACTACCGATTAGTATATCCACGGGTCTGGGTTTGTGAAATTGGGTGTCTGCTAAAGTGAATCCAAGATTTTTAAGACACTGCTTTGGATCCAAAGGGTATGAGGGTAAATTATCAGTTAGGCTATTTAGTATAAATGCCTGTGCTGATAGCTTATAATTTTTGTTTAAGGGTGAGCAAAGCGTGATTTCACAAATACTCGTTGGTGTTGCTGAAACTGCATTGTTTAGTCCGGTCACTTGGGCTGATACAGAGTGGGTGGGTATATCCAAACTTCTTTGAAGTCTTCGAGATATAAATGTGGCTTCCGATCCTGAATCAATAAGAGCTCTCGCGGAATATCGCTGGCCATTATGTTCTATTTGAACCATTGCAGTACCGAGTAATATCTGCTTCCTACTTGGGTTGGGTGGGTCTTGGGTTGATGATATAGTGGACTGTATAGTTGTAGTGTAGGCTTGCCGATTTGTATTTGTGCTTTGGGTGGGTAATAACGGTACTTGAAGCGTTTTCAGGGTTCGAACTAGTGACGTTTGGTATTTCCGGAGTTGATTCAGGTCGAAAGCTGGAATCTCTGTGTATCAGAGTATTGTGTTTTTGTGACACTAACGACACGAGAATTTACTCACACAGTTCCTGTAGCTATGTGATATGGCCAAACAGTTATAGCAATAACCATATTTTTTGATTCTGTATGTATATTATTTTGAATATAGTTGAAATTATTATTTCTTTGGGTGTTAAAGAGTCTAGCAATTGGCGTTTCAGCCACGTTTGCATGAAAAGTGTTATATTTCTTTTCATCTGTTCTTTTAACTGTACCGGTGTGGAATGGGGGTAACTTTGCTACTGAAGCTTTGAAATTTCCAACAGATTCGAGAGTTTTGTATTTGTGGGTTAAAAAACTGTCGAAATTTGACCACGTCGGTATATCTGAATTATCTGCTAGGGTGTATTCAAAGGTTTCGAGAGTTTGTTTAGGTAGTTTTGAACTACAAAGATATATTAATATCGGATCCCAGCTTTGTGTGTCAATCTCAAGATTGTTTAAATTGGTTAAAACGTTATTAACCGAACGTTGTAAGCTTTTTATAGCACAACCTGTTTCCTGAGTTACTTGGGGTAGGTTAAAAAGGGTCTTTAATTGAGTGTTTACCTGCAACCTCTTATTTTCGTATTGGTCGACTAAATTTTTCCAGGCAAGTATGAAACCATCATTTGTAAGGGGTGCGTTTTGAATAACCTCTCTTGCTTCTCCTCGGGTCTTCTGAGTAAGGTGAAAGAGTCTTTCAACATTACTTATCCTTGGGTTACGGATATACAGGGCTGTAAACATATCCCTAAAGGTGGGCCAGGTTGTGTAATCTCCGTAAAAGATGTCGGTGTCGCATGGTGGAAGGTGAACTGCAGGGGCGAAATCCATCATTGTGGCTTCTGAAGTCCTTTCCTTAATGGGTTGACACCAGTGTTTTATGACAGCAAGAGAGGTACATTGTGTTTTGCTATTTTTCTTTCATTCTCTACATCTTCGTTGATGGAAGTTCGACCCTTTTTATTTCTAGGGTATAGACCGATTCAACTTCACTTTGGGTCTGAAAATGGTCTTCCACGAATTCAATTAAATCCGTTGTTGTGATTTTGAAATCTTCATTTCATTTTTAAAGATATATTTGATTTTTGGTTAAATGAGAAAATGAACGTAGGGTTACGAAAATGAGAAAACAAATTTTAAAAACTTTTTGATAGTCTTTATTTATTTTAAAATTTCAAATTAATCGCTTTTATCTCGACGGTGTCCGATTGTTAATATTTATGGGAAATTATTAAATTTCCGATGAATTGTAGAAAAAAAATCGATAAATAAAATTTTGCAGGGTTTTGTATTTTTCCTACTGGGTCACCTTTTTAATTTCCTACTGGGTATTTGTCTTTTGACGTGCTGTTCGCTAGCAATTTTCGTCACCAACAAATATAAGCGAATGGGTGCGCTATTCGTATGTAGAATGTAGCGGGTGTATATTTATTAAGGTATATATCATGTATGTAATTTTTTGAGAAGAATGCAATAGCCGATAAATATATGCATATATTTTTCGCAACAAAGTTGCTAAGGAAGTATTATAGTTTTGTTCTCATAACGGTTGTTTGTAAGTTAAAACTAAAAATCAGATATAGGGTTATATATACCAAATTTTAGAGTCGAAATCCGGATGTTGTCTGATCCGTCTATTTGCAATTTTTGAGTAAAAATGAGATATCATAATGAAATACAATTTCTTGGCTCCATAAGAAGGTTAAGTTCGAAGATGGGCAAAATCGGCCCCCTGCCACGCCCACAAAATGGCGGAAACCGAAAACCTATAAAGTGTCATAACTAAGCCATAAATGAAGATATTAAAGTGAAATTTGGCACAGAGGATCGCATTAGGGAAAATATTTGGACGCAATTTTTTTGCTGCATATCTCGGAAAATATTATAGCTATGTCAACCAAACTCTACAGAGTCGTCAGGCATTTCCATTATATTTAGAAATGGGATAATAACCAATTATTAAAGGTTATTTGAAAATCACTAAAAGAATTGTTAACGGAAAAAAAACGTCAGAAACATAAATTTTTTGCAGAAGGAAGTTTACCCAGGCTTTTTTTAAAAATTTTTCCTACACTTATGGACCAAAAACCATATCTTAATTTCAATGGGTATATAATATTTTCTTTTGACATGTACGAAATATAGGTGAAATCGGTTCACAACCAATTCTTCCAATATAAATTGAATTCCATCTGATGCGCTATTCGTATATATAATACGAGTATAAACATTAAGGTATATATGATATGAATAAAATTTTACAAAAAACGATTTGAAAAAAGTAAATGACTTATTATGAAAGATTATCCGACGGCAAAATATATGCATATATACTTGTTTATTATTGCACTTCTTCTCTTGGGTAAATATGTGTGTACGAGTATATACATATAATTAAATAGTGCAAATCAAATTTTTGTTAACCCAATAAAACAAATAAATTATGCTTAAGTCTTCTTAAGGACACAATTTGACAACTGGGTATTTTTTAACAAATATGATTTGCACTTTGTATTATTTTGTAGAAAAAATATGGGTCGCACTTACAGCTTTTTTCCGGTTTTTGTTTTTATTTACTTGTTGGGGTATTTGTTGATTCAGCATGCAAGCTTTTGGTTTGTTGGGTGCACTCTTTGAATTTTTGTGTTTGGTTCTGGAACTCCAACGATGATGTTGTTGTTAAAATTCCCACGAAGACTTTTTCTTTTAATTATCCGGCTCGAAGGACCAAAAATGTCGGGGTATGTCGACGTATGGGGCCGATTTCGATTAATTAAAAGATAATTAGTTTAAGTTCAAAACGTTATAAATTTCGAGTTTAATCGTATATATAAGTATATAAATATATGGGTGTGTGTGTGTGTTGCCAATATGGGTTAATTGGTTTAATTTATAGATATATGTAATTCTATGTTAATAATTTCATGTGTTGTAACCTGTGGTGGGTGCAAATTCCTTTTTCCTGTGTTGTTGTTGTTGATGTGGAGTATCGCTGTTTAATGTTGTGTGGATTCCTTGTTTAAAAACGTTTTTCCGTGTTTAGCTGCGTTTGTTTCACTAGTTGAGTTCACTTTATTGTAATTCACTTGAAGTTCACTTGTGGTTGTTTTAATCGTTTTGTTCTCCGTGATATCTGCTATCGCTTGTGGTTCGCTGTGTTGGCTGGATAATAATATGCCTTAAGGCAAAAAGCGCGGGAAAGTTATTTTCTTTTTGTCTTTCCTCCTTCGCCTGTTGCGTGAAGTTGGGGCGGTTGATATTCCTCTGCATTACGCCTCTATTACTTTATGTAATTTGTGGGAGTAATGCAGAGGAGTATTTGTTTGGATTAAACATATTGTATTGAAAAATATCAGACAATTATTATCATAAACTTTTTTGAGACTTGCCAACGCCTTCGGATAATTTTCATCCGACATCTGAAACGCTTTAACTGTTCCCAAAGCCTCTCCAGACAGACAATTAACCAAATGGTTAAATTTTTCAATATCTGGGATATATGGATCGTTATGAACCAAGCTCTCGAACAAACTCATAAAATTTTTGAATTCGGAATATTCTCCCTTGAATTTCGGCAAATTCATTTTAGGGAGCCTTGAGCTGTGAGAAGCTACAAAAGATGTTTCGGCAACGGACGTTCTATTTTTAGCTAAAATAGTTTTAATTATTGTCTTCGTTTCAACAATTATGTCCTCTAACTACCCTCGGGCCATGTCGTCTTCATCAATCTCTTTAATGTTAGATTGGCATTTCATTAGCTTTTCACTATGTGAATTTAATATGTCCAGCCGACATTCCAATTCAATTGGATCTAACGACATAGTTTTTTTTAAAAGGCCCGTCTTTATTCGCAAAATACTATTTTTCGCCACCGTCCTTTGACGCTTTAAGGACTTTAAGTCGATCAACTCCTTACTTGGAGAGAGGTTAGCGATAGTTGGCTTTGCCTTGCTCAGTTTTGCTTGTTTAAATTAAATTTCCGAAAAAAGACTATAACGGTTGGCTACAGATATATCAAGAATCGATAATGAAAGCGAAAAATTGAATGTCGATTCCCAAATATACGAAAGCCAAACCAATAGCAATAAAGGCTGGCAACAAATATATTTGGAATCGGTTACGAAAACGAAAAAAAAAGATAATATCGATTCCCAAGTATACGAAAGCCAAACCAATAAATGCGCAAAATGACCAATAGCACAAAAAAGTAATTTAATCGGAAAATGTCCGCACGAAAATCGTCAAAAATTGCGAAAAAACGACCGATAATTGCAAACGCGGATCGAAAAATGTGATAATTTAATTTGCAATTAATAATTTTTTCACCTTTATTTCAAAATAAAGGGCTACCGCAAAATCCCAAAATCCCTTATTCACTTGCGTACGCATATACATACATATATGTGCGACTGCTTATTATATTTAATAATGTATATGTTTGTTTATATACGTTATTATAGATATACATATATATAAGTATATAATATACTCGTATGTATTTATATGAACGTCAATATAATTGAAAGTGAAAAAAGGGAGAGCCAAAAACTGAAAGTGTGCACTTGTTTTGTTGCAGATGGCCTCTTTTTATACTCTTGCAACAATGTTGCTAAGGAGAGTATTATCGTTTTTTATACTCTCGCAACAATGTTGCTAAGGAGAGTATTATAGTTTTGTTCACATAACGGTTGTTTGTAAGTCCTAAAACTAAAAGAGTCAGATATAGGGTTATGTATACCAAAGTGATCAGGGTGACGAGTGGAGTTGAAATCCGGATGTCTGTCTGTCCGTCCGTCCGTCTGTCCGACCGTCCGTCCGTGCAAGCTGTAACTTGTGTAAAAATTTAGATATCTTGATGAAACTTGGTACACGTATTCCTTGGCTCCATAAGAAGGTTAAGTTCGAAGATGGGCAAAATCGGCCAACTGTCACGCCCACAAAATGGCGGAAACCGAAAACCTATAAAGTGTCATAACTAAGCCATAAATAAAGATATTAAAGTGAAATTTGGCACAGAGGATCGCATTAGGGAGGGGCATATTTGGCCGCAATTTTTTTGGAAAAGTGGGCGTGGCCCCGCCCCCTACAAAGTTTTTTGTACATATCTCGGAAACTACTATAGCTATGTCTACCAAACTCTACAGAGTCGTTTCCATCAGGCATTTTCATATACAGTTCAAAAATGGAAGAAATCGGATAATAACCACGCCCACCTCCTATACAAAGGTTATGTTGAAAATCACTAAAAGTGCGTTAACCGACTAACAAAAAACGTCAGAAACACTAAATTTTACGGAAGAAATTGCAGAAGGAAGCTGCACCCAGGCTTTTTTTAAAAATTGAAAATGGGCGTGGCCTCGCTTACTTATGGACCAAAAACCATATCTCAGGAACTGCTAGACCGATTTCAATGAAATTCGGTATATAATATTTTCTTAACACCCTGATGACATGTACGAAATATGGGTGAAATCGGTTCACAACCACGCCCTCTTCCAATATAACGCTATTTTGAATTCCATCTGATGCCTTTTCTGTATAATACGAGTATATATGTATGTACTTTAGGAACCAATGATGATAGCGGCATAAAACTTTACAAAACTACGGTATTTGAAAAATATGTTAATGACGTATAATGAAATCTCGATTATCACTTTATCATGCGAGAGTATAAAATGTTCGGTGACACCCGAACTTAGCCCTTCCTTACTTGTTTTTTTTTTTTTTGTTTGCACTGCTTTCAGTAAATCGCACTCGTTACCTGGTGCGTCGGCTGTTTGCCGGCGCTTACGTCCCTTTGGCACAGGATGCAGCGGCAGCTCATTCCCACGACGGCAGCGGATTGATGGTAGCAGCGTAGATGGCAGCGGCGTTAATGGCAGCGGCGTTGATGGCAGCGGCGTTGATGGCAGCGGCGTTGAAGGCAGCAGCGAAGATGGCAGCAGTGATTTCAGTAGTAACGGGTGCTTATACCGGCACTTTGCCTTTACCGGTTCTCTTAACGCGGCACTTGAAAAGGTTTTTGTTTTTAACTGGTTTTCCACCGGTTTTTTAAAACTGTTCTTTTTTTAACTTTTTTTTTAACGTTTTAGGACAGCCTTCTCGTTAATCACAAAATTAAACACTTTGGTACGATTTTTTTTAGAATTCACTGTACCCAATTTACTTGTGCGCCTTTTCACACTTTTTATTTATTTCACTTTTTGTCACTTTGAGCACTTGCACTTTTGGGTGCTTGCTCTTGTTTTTTTTTTGTATTTTGTAGATTTAGGAACGCAGAGTTGGTAAGTATTTTAATTATACACTTTACACGGAACTTTTCATTTATTATATTTTTCTTCTTTTTCTGTTGCTGTTTAGGTATCACTGCACCACACAATGTATTATTTTATAAATGTTTTGTTTGCTTTGCGCACTGTGTGTTTTTTTTTGTATTTGTTCACTGCGCTTCTGGCACTTCACTCTTGCACATACATATGTATATGTAAGTATGTATTTTGTTTTAATTTTTTGTAACTTTGTTTTATGTTTTATAATTTTTCTTATTTAGGTATTATTATCACTGCACAGCTTGGTCACTTCCACTATATGTATGTTATTGCATTTTACTGTATTTTATTGTTTTAGGTGATTATTCACACTTCACTTTACCGAAGACCGAGAACCGAGAACCGAACCGATTGACAGGCAATTAGTTAATTAAACGAAAACGAAAGTCAAATAAAATATATTCTAAGCTCACGCACTTAGTCCCTGCTCCGGCGCCATGAAAATTGTCAAGCGTTTTTGAGAAGCGAAAATATAACTTAGGGAATGCGCGAATAAAATAAAGCCTAATTGCCTGTCGAAAATAAATTGAGATAAAAAATGAAAACGCGTCCGGTCTATTCCATGGTTCAATCACAATAGCGTTTATTTAATTTCATTTAGTTGCTTAGCCTAAATCTTAACTAACGGCTTAAACTAGTGGTAATGTTCATGTCTTAAAAAAGGGGTAAGTATGGTAATTTTCAACTTTCGTTAAATATTGTAAAAGATTACATTGAGGTAAGTAAGGTGAGTAATATCTTAGTATTAAAAATGTATTATTAAGGTAAGTATATACAGTGGAGTCTGGATATAGTGAACTAATTTCTGCAAGGCCTGTTCGCAGTATCGAGGTTGTTCACTATATTAAGGTTAACATTTTTTTTTTTAACTTGGTTTATTAGCTTTAAATTCATGTTTGTTTATGTAAACAAAACAGGTTATATGTATAAAGTAATTTTTTGAAAAATACATACATATTATTGAAAGAATTTACGAATAGGTGTTTGCTTTTTGATTTCGGAAATTGACTTTTGGACCGCCTTTTCGCGTAGACTTTTCAGTACTAGTATGCCAGCATAGTCAGTGGTGTTAGCTTCAGCCCATGCGATAGCTATATCGAAGCTTTTAATGGCTTCAGTAGCTTCTATTGAATTTCCGATCTGTCCTTCGCTTTGGCTGTCATCACCAGATTCTTCAGTATCCATGGCATAATTATCTAAATCAATTTCTTCGTCAACTTGGATTGAATTCCACTTCTCAATATCTTGTTCAGTGTAGATTTCCTAAAACAAATAATGTTCACATAAAAACTTAATTAACAGCTGCTTGTCAAGAGGGTGAATAAAATTACCTCCGGTAATACAACTTGCAGCAGACCCTGTATATCATGAACTTCTTTCCATTTTTCCTGCAATATTTTTGACGAAGTAAGCTCAAAGGAATATCATCGTATTCATCCTCGCTTTCATTTGCTGCTGTAGTATTTAAGCATTCTAATAAAGGCTTCCAACATTTTACTATTACATTTGCCTGCAGCTGATTCCAAGCAAGCATTAAAAATGATACAGCATTCTTTAAAGTTAAATGTTTTAGAAATTGTGTGATGCCATCCTTTCCTGCAGCTAAAAGCAGGAGATGCTTTTTGTAATACAGCTTAGTTAAGCGATTCACATTTTGATCCATAGGCTGAATTAAAGGCGTTACATTTGGAGGCATATAAATCACGAATATGGATCCATCAGCAGTTTTAAGTTCATATTCTGGAGGATGGCAAGGGGCGTTATCAAGCAAAAGGATAGCTTTGGCTGGTAATCCTTTCTGTAGTAAATACTTATGAACATAATATCAATTAAAAACGAATAAATACTCTGCAAAAATGTCAGGAGTTGCATTATAAATGTACCTGAGGGACGAAGCAATGGTGAAACCATTCTCTGAAAATGTTGGCAGTCATCCATGCATTCTTAGAGTTCCGATAGTCTACCGGGATGTCATAAGTCTTAAAAGAGCGCGGCTTCTTGGCATGCCCAATTATTAACGGTTTTACTTTATGCTGACCAGTTGCATTTGTACATGCAAGAAAAGTAATTCTGGCCTTTTCTGCTTTTCTTCCCGGAGCTGTTTTTTCTGTTTGACTGACATACGTTCTATCAGGAAGCATTTTCCAAAACAAGCCGGTCTCGTCTGCGTTATATACTTAGTCCTCGCAAAGCTTCAATTCGTAAATAATGTTTCTGAGTTTATGCTTAAAGGGATTAGTTGCCTGGATATTCGATGAAAGTTTCTCGCCACACACTTTTCAAAGTCGGATTCCAAAGCGAGTTTTAAATCCAAATAACCAACCGGGGCTGGCATGAAAGCTACCTTCTTTTTCCTTAAAGTCAGCGTGCAGCTTCATTGCTTTTTCTTAAGCATTTCCCCAGTAACTGGACAATTTTTGTTTCGTTGAGCTATAAACCACTTGTATAACATCTTCTCCATGCGGGGATACTCGCCTTTTCTAAGAGTCTTCCGCTTAGATTCTACGACTGCCTGGTGGGATATAATACTTCGAGCATTTTTTTTTTATTCCCGAAACTGTTGATTTGGCCACACCATAAATCTTTGCTAAGGATGAAACACTAGCACCTTTCTCGAGTTTTTGAGCAATTTCAAGTTTTTACTTTAATGGAAGGATATTCCTCACAGGCATGATAACACTTAATTTATTAGCACATAAACACTTTTAAAAATACATACAACAGTACACATTCACTCAGAAGCGCTTTGCACCCAACAAGAGACAAATAAAGACTGGCACCAAATACATAGCAGCAGCTTTTCCAGTAAAAACATATGTAAAATGAGCAATTTCGGGGAATACCCGACTTTATTTCTGTTTAAGTTTTTTTTTAACAGTTTATGTTTCATTTTTTATAATTCATTTTTCTACAATTCGTTTATTATTTTTATTTTAGGTATAAATTTGTCGCTTGACGCAACAGGTGGTATTGTCGTAGAACCTGGTTGGTGTAATTATAGCTTATAAGGTATTAACAGTATCTGTTAGTTGATGTTATAGTATCGATAATACTTTGACGAATATTATCCGTTTCTTTTGAGATTAAGAAAGCTAGAAAAACTATTGGGTTAACGAAAGCAGGCGCCTGGTTGGATGAGCATATTACCAGAGGTTTCACAGTTGGCATGTAACCAATATACATATTTTTGTTCTACAAGAAGTTAATTCCAAAATAAGTTTTTTATTTTAGTATAAAAATGTTCAGAGATTTTTTGAAGGAATACCTTTCGAACATTTGCGATACCTGCATCCGATAAACTTGAATACTTGTAATTAATGAGAGTCCTTCCGTAAGGGGAAGTTATTTATAGCTATGCTTTCTTGCTCAGCAACACTGAAATAAGTGAAGTAATACAAGCGTTAACGTTAATTGAGTTCGAAGCCAGATCTCAACTTATCTCATGAATACTTAAGGTCCTAAAGGAAACACTAGAACTTGATGCGTTCCTGGCAGTTTGTTGAATCTTCTTCTTGAACGTAGCTTTGGTTTTATAAAAATGTAATATAATGAAAACTCAGGAAGTTATTCTCTACATCCGGCCAACGCATATTAAAGTTAAGTATGAGGAAGTGCTTACGGCCATCTGGGTCATTATTTTAGGCCATTGTCGACCTTGTCAATGAACTTGGGCTATACTGGCAATTGGATTGAGAAAAACACACCTACGTGGAACCAAATGTATCCTTTTCATTCCCTACTAGAAGAAAATATTGGACCAATAGTTCTGCGATTGACATTTCCAACGGCAATATCTACATATTCACCGCCGGATCAAAAGGTGAAATAAGAACAGGAGCTGGCTTCTTCTGTAGTAATCCATACATGGAAAGTAGTTACAAACTAAATGAACACAATTCAGTCTGTCAAGTGTTCCTCTGCTCTAACCAGCAAATCCAAGTCCTCCCTATGTTAGGTTGTGCAACCGAGCAATAACTAGACCTCTAGTAGGTCACTTGGTTAATTTCATCTGGTACCCAGTCATATATTAATAGAAGGAAATGAAAAGGCAGAGAAGTTGGTCCACAAGCGGACTATCCATCTATCGATCTGACATTTTGCTCATACCCTTTCCCCTTTGGCATACGTTATTGTTTAAAGCAATAATGCAATCTCGAAAAAAATGTTCAGATCGGATCACTATATCATATAGCTGCCATACAAACTGAACGAATTTGTATTTGTGAAGGGTATTATGGCTTCGGTGCAATCGGAGTAAAATTTTTTTTTTGCTTTGTTTTTCTGTCTGCCACAGTTGCCAAATATTACATGCAACAAGTGGTATGCTGACATTTTGCACAGACGGTTGCACACCCAATTCCGATCTGTTTTGCCTTAGTTTCTTCTTCTTCCATTTTGGTGCACCAAGCACTTAAGCGCTGTGTTAGTGTAATTGTGGGTAGTCGTTGCTGTTGTTGCCGGTGTTTGTTGTATTTTTCGACGCTTATTGCTGACTGCCTGCTGTGCGCTGTGTGTTGAAAAATGTTAAGTATTCGCCCAATTTTAGTTTTGCACTTTTTCCGAAATTAATTGTCAGCAGCATAAATTCATGCGGGCATGCAGTGGCTGAAAAATAAAGAAAATAATGTATTACAATAAAAGAAATTGTTAAATAACCGAATGGCTGCAAGAAAAGCAAGAGTCGCAAAAGCATGTATAGCTGCTTGCAACATGCCGTTGCCACAGCAAAACATGCATGCACTTGCCACTTGACGCTTGTTAACTATACGAGTATTCTCAACACGACCCTGACGTTATACATACATACACACACATGTATATATTTTCAATTTATAGCATGTATATGCAATGTTGCCAATGCTCCGCAAAATTTCCAGTAAGTGTTCGGGTTTTTGTTGTTAGCGCTTAAGTTGCTACTGTAGTCGTGTTGTTGTTGTTGGTGAACATTTGTTTGCTGAAAGCATTTAATTACATGCTGTTTTTGCAGTTAAGTGGCTCCACCGCCACGACGTTATGCAGAGCCGTCCGCTCCCCCTCTCTCTCGGCGTTGGTGTGCGGGAGCGTTCCTTGTACGCTTATGTCCGCAGACATTTTTAAACAACACTGTGTTGTTGAAATTTCTTCCTTTTCGTTTTGTTGCTTTCCATTCTCTGACTTTCCAAGCTGTTGTTTTTGTTTTATCTTGTTTCGCTTACGTTACGTGGTGACCGTTATTTACCCATTTAATTTCCTTATTAAATTTTAAACACTCTCTGTTCTCCCATTCCTCTTCTCTCCCCTACCTTTAGCTTTCGTGCAATTACCAGTCACTTTAGTCACGTGGTAAGGTACACAGGTGGGTGTTTGTTGGTTTTGTGTGGTGAAAAGTATTTAAAAAGTCATAATTACTCAAAATGTCAGGTATTGACAATTTTTTGGTCTGCTGTGGCATAACAGCATAGTTTCAGGGGCTGCTTGAGCGCATACATACATATGTACGCAAAGAAAATTTGCAAATGCTCATGTGACATACAAGTACATACGAGCACATACATTTTTCAAATATTAGTATATTTGTATCTTAAATCCTAAATTTTTTTTATACTCTCGCAACAATGTTGCTAAGGAGAGTATTATAGTTTTGTTCACATAACGGTTGTTTGCAAGTCCTAAAACTAAAAGAGTCAGATATAGGGTTATATATACCAAAGTGATCAGGGTGACGAGTAGAGTCGAAATCCGGATGTCTGTCTGTCCGTTCGTCCGTCTGTCCGTCCGTCCGTCCGTGCAAGCTGTAACTTGAGTAAAAATTGAGATATCATGATGAAACTTGGTACACGTATTCCTTGGCTCCATAAGAAGGTTAAGTTCGAAGATGGGCAAAATCGGCTCACTGCCACGCCCACAAAATGACGGAAAACGAAAACCTATAAAGTGTCATAACTAAGCCATAAATAAAGATATTAAAGTGAAATCTGGCACAAAGGATCGCATTAGAGAGGGGCATATTTGGACGTTATTTTTTTGGGAAAATGGCCGAGGCCCCGCCCCCTACTAAGTTTTTTGTACATATCTCGGAAACTACTATAGCTATGTCAACCAAATAGAGTCGTTTCCTTCAGGCACTTCTATATACAGTTCAAAAATGGAAGAAATCGGATAATAACCTCGCCCACCTCCCATACAAAGGTTATGTTGAAAATAACTAAAAGTGCGTTAACCGACTAACAAAAAACGTCAGAAACACTAAATTTTACGGCAGAAATGGCAGAAGGAAGCTGCACCCAGGCTTTTTTTAAATATTGAAAATGGGCGTGGCGTCGCCCACTTATGGACCAAAAACCATATCTCAGGAACTACTACACCGATTTCAATGAAATTCGGTATATAATATTTTTTTAGCACCCTGATAACATGTACGAAATATGGGTGAAATCGGTTCACAACCACGCCTTCTTCCAATATAACGCTATTTTGAATTCCATCTGATGCCTTCTCTGTATAATATATACATTAGGAACCAATGATGTTAGCGGAAAAAAACTTTACACAAATACGGTATTTGAAAAATATGTAAATGACGGATAATGAAATCTCGATTATCACTTTATCATGCGAGAGTATAAAATGTTCGGTGACATCCGAGCTTAGCCCTTCCTTACTTGTTCTATATATATAAGGATGTGCTTTTAGCTGCCAAGTTAAGATTTTAGAACTTGACAGCGAGTGAATTGCGTATCTAAGTAGAAACTGTTGGATTGCCGGCCGATCTATTCAAATACGGCGGGGTCGATAAGGAACACTCATCAGCTTCTTAGTAGAACATTGTCGGACGAAAGGTTGCCCGACGATCGAAGAAAGGGAGACCGGACAATCTGCGCCAACTATCATGGGATAAGCCTCCTCAACATCGCATATAAGGTTCTATCAAGCGGATATTATCAGTGTGGCTTTAGGCCACAACTGACCAGATATTTACCACGCGCCAACTCTTGGAAAAAACTCGTGAAAAAAGAATAGAACACACCACCTCTTCGTCGATTTCAAAGCTGCTTTCGATAGCACGAAAAGGAGCTGCCTTTATGCCGCGATATCTGAATTTGGTATCCCTGCAAAATTAATACGGCTGAATAAGCTTATCTTTATCAATACCAAAAGCTCAGTCAGGTTCGGGAAGGACCTCTCTAAGCCGTTCGATACCAAACGAGGTTTAAGACAAGGCGACTCCCTATTGTGCGACTGGTGAGAATAATTCGAGCTGCAGAGCTGAATCGAGAAGGCACAATCTTCTTTAAGGGTGTACAGCTACTCGCGTACATTGGCAATAACAACCACGCCATTAGTTCTGCTCTCTCTTGGTTAGACAAAGAAGTGAAGCAAATGGGTCTGATAGTAAACGAGGGCAAAACAAAATATTTCTTGTCATAAAACAAACAGTCTTTCGAATCATGAATTGACTCCCACAGTTACAACTTCTATGGTGCTACTTCGGACAGAGCAGTCAATTGAGAAGTAAAGTCCTCAATGAACATAGATGAAACTCTACAAATCACTAATCAACCTCGTGTTATTATATTATTAGAGGCATGGACGATGACAACAACTGATGAGTCGACGTTACGAGTTTTTGAGAGAAAGGTTCTGCTGAAGATTTATGGTCTTTTGCGCATTAACAACGGCGAATTCCGCAGTCGATGGAACAATGAGCTGTACGAGACATACAACGATATTGATATAGTTCAGCGAATTAAGAGACAGCGGCTATGCTCGCTAGGTCATGTCGTCCGAAGTAGAAGGAAGAACTAGATCCAGAAATATAACAAAATAAGTCGAGTTTTATCTAAACATTGGTTAAGTTATGTCTGAAAGTATGAGATCCGCGGTGTTGTCGCCTTGATTCGGCAAAAGCATTAAATTCGAGGAGGAATTGTAAACTGATTTTATGTCACCTTCTTCCAAATAACTGGTAACCGGTAATATCTTAAAATTCTACAGCTTGAGTTCAAATCGGACAGTGTCCAGTTAGTTTGCATCGAACCTGAGGCCCAAGTTCAGTGGTAAGCCATAAGAAGCCAACAACCTTTCCTATTCTAAGGATTGGCTCCTCGCACTTGTCTGTTAAAAAATGTAAAGAAGTTCTATAGTTAGTATAAGTAAAATTAAAAAATAACAGACTTTTGTTCTTCCAGGAAAATTTTAAAGACTTCTCGAACAATCGTTTTAAATTCCAATTTTTTATCTTGATGCCCAGCTCCCCTCTTTATCCCGCGTCCACCTGGCAGTCATTGAAGTGGCAACGTTGTATGCAACATGCACAGAACTGCACATCTATCCACCGGCACGAAGTCACCTAAAATTGAGCTGCCTCTGAGTGTAAATTAGTTGGAAACCAGACACGTTAGAACAATTGGCATTTACACACCAGTGACAGTACCTTTCAACTTTTTGTCTACCACATTTTTTGCTCGTGCGAATCATAACTTTTTCGATAATCGGGCAGTTACTTCTTAAATTAGTCGATAAAAGTATAGTGAAACAGTACATAGGTTTGAAGTCCATCCGAAGTTCATTAGTATAACGGAGTTCCTGTTAACCTGATTACAGTACATATCTTCCAAAGATATCTTGTTTGGTATTCCGAGAAGGCGGATAAGTGAAAGCAAAGGGAATCATCTTCTCTAAGTGATTCCCTCTGGTGCGTTTTTCCTATACTATTATGCTGGATATGATACCTGGAGTGATACCTTCCGCCAATGTGAACCATAGTGGCACCGTCTCCTATAAAATTACAATGCTACTGAAGTATGCTGATGATAAGTTAATGCCTACAATAATAACAGGACCATCAGTCCGGCCTAGAAGAAGAAGCGAATGAGATTGGTCTTGTTGTGAACATGGGTAAGACAAAGTATCTGGAGGCCACACACAAAGATTCCTCGTGTTTTGGGATCAACCTCACACAGAGAAAAATATGGCTAATAAAAATAAAAAGATTGTCTCTATGATCAGTTGCAGGGACCAAGAAAAGGACAGAAGTCAAAGACGAAGATATTTTCATAGAGATTTCTTCCTATTTATATGTGGGAAATCTTCTTATTTTTATTTAAAAGTTTATCTGCTTATAATAATGAGAAAACTTCTTATTCAATAAATTCTGTGTAAATGTAGGAGAAGGCGGTGAGAAGAGAAGGGAAGCGTACCGTTGCAAGTTCCATTGGTTTCTTTTGACATCTTTTTTCCCATACTCTTTAATTCAACAAGTAACTGAAGTGTATGAAAGAAAATAGAAAACAAAAACGAAATGTAAATCACTATAAGCAACAATAACATAATGATATGTGTTGAGCACGCAACCATAACATACACTATACGCGTCGAAGTGCACGGGATGTAGCCTTGCGTATACTAGTTAAAAAAAAGAGCAAATGCACAAACAAAAACAAACTATTCACAAGCATAAGCATTTCAATGTCGCCAATCATAACTGTATTTCTATCGGCTCGTGTTGTTGCATGCTTAAGATGATGCAATAATTATTGGGCATCAGTCAGTATTAACGTGAGTGTGGCCCGACGCGTGTCTTATAAAAATTGTGACAAGTTTGTAAAATGGATATATTCAGTTCGGATGAAAATAGTAACGCTCCTTGCACATTAGATGCAATTGAAACGCTGCCCATTTTTAAATCATGGGAGTTAAATGATGATATTTGCTCCATTCTTGTGGACTACGGAGTGACATCAACGATAATTTTGACAAAAATGGATTGGGAAGATATCGACTGTTTATTTGAAAAGCTTCCAACAAAATTTTTTTGGCGAATGCATCAAGTTTAAAGCGGGATTAAGAGAATGGAGCAAGAACATGGTAAGTGCAGCATAATTTAATAACTTCTTTGGTGTACATTTATGCAAGCAGTTTTAGAATATTCCGCTTGTACGTGATGCAAACACCTTATCTGCGAGTAGTCGAATTTTGGAGTGGTTAGAGAAAATTTCTGACGACTTAAATGCAGCTAAAAGTTCAAGAGATTCTTCACCAGTACTCCAGCCAACGTATGATAACTGCATGGACAGTCGCAGCTTAACCGACCTTTTAAAAGGTACGGTTAAAGGGCAGCGTGTGCTTCACTTTCAGCAGAAAAATGGTTTCTTGGACGCCAAGCAGCAGAATACATTGTGCCACTGCGTAATAGAGAATTATACAGGAAGGCGGAAAAAACTGACATATGGAGAAATGCAAAAGTGGGCCAACATCATCTGCGATGTTTTCCCCAAGGAGAATCCGGTATGTATATCCATACGTATATGTAATCATTTCATGTTTCAAAATGAAAAAAATCAGTTCTGCTTACTATTTTAATTATTTTTGGGAAATCATTTGACACACTTAAAACGTTGTGCAAAACATAAACAACCAAATTAGGAGTTTAGTATGAAGTTAGATTTGTACAGTTTATGACGAAGGATAAACTTGTAAAAACTATTACTATTAAAAATTAATAAATAAAAATAGGGCCAAACCAAAATAAAACTAATTTTGTTGCATATATTTTGCGCAATACTATTGATTTATTTAATTGTAACATGGTCTATTTTTTTAATGCAACTATTTAATATTTAGGAAACATATTTTCTAGCAAGAAAATATGGTAAGAAAAATCCTACGGGAAAGCTATTTTCACGCTGGACGAATGCTGACAAAACCAATTATAACAAGTAAGGAAGGGCTAAGTTCGGGTGTCACCGAACATTTTATACTCTCGCATTATAAAGTGATAATCGAGATTTCATTATACGTCATTTACATATTTTTCAAATACCGTATTTTTGTAAAGATTTATTCCGCTATCATCATTGGTTCCTAATGTACTATATATCATACAGAGAAGGCATCAGATGGAATTCAAAATAGCGTTATATTGGAAGAAGGCGTGGTTGTGAACCGATTTCACCTATATTTCGTACATGTCATCAGGGTGTTAAGAAAATATTATATACCGAATTTCATTGAAATCGGTCTAGTAGTTCCTGAGATATGGTTCTTGGTCCATAAGTGGGCGAGGCCACGCCCATTTTCAATTTTAAAAAAAGCCTGGGTACAGCTTCCTTCTGCAATTTCTTCCGTAAAATTTAGTGTTTCTGACGTTTTTTGTTAGTCCGTTAACGCACTTTTAGTGATTTTCAACATAGCCTTTGTATGGGAGGTGGGCGTGGTTATTATCCGATTTCTTCCATTTTTGAACTGTATATGGAAATGCCTGAAGAAAACGACTCTGTAGAGTTTGGTTGACGTAGCTATAGTAGTTTCCGAGATACGTACAAAAAACTTAGTAGGGGGCGGGGCCACGCCCACTTTTCCAAAAACATTGCGTCCAAATATGCCCCTCCCTAATACGATCCCTTATGCCAAATTTCACTTGATTATCTTTATTTATGGCTTAGTTATGACACTTTATAGTTTTTCGGTTTCCGCCATTTTGTGGGCGTGGCAGTTGGCCGATTTTGCCCATCTTCGAACTTAACCTTCTTATGAAGCCAAGGAATACGTGTGCCAAGTTTCATCATGATATCTCAATTTTTACTCAAGTTACAGCTTGCACGGACGGACGGACAGACAGACATCCGGATTTCGACTCGTCACCCTGATCACTTTGGTATATATAACCCTATATCTGACTCTTTTAGTTTTAGGACTTACAAACAACCCGTATGTGAACAAAGCTATAATACTCTCCTTAGCAACATTGTTGCGAGAGTATAAAAAGTTTTCAACCGATCGTACAACTACCGCTTCGCCAGCAGCTTTATCCAGCGGTATAAACCAATAGATTGTTTACTCTCACAAGATATACATATTTCTGAATATTTAGATAAGTATTACGAAAAGAAGTGCTGGCTGCAGAATAATTGCACACAATGGGAACAGGTTATTGATTACTGGAAGGAGACATCTGGTCAAAGAATTATAGATATCCATAACGCCAGTTCTTTAAGCTGCATTTTTAGTGAATGGCCGCGCTATAAGAACTTTCGTGGATATGAACTTGTGAGTTCTTATATTCAATGCTTTTTTCAAATAATTCAATAACTTATTTTCCATAGGTAGAAATAGACTTTGAGACTCTTTACCCCGGGAAAGGAAATATGTTATTTTTGAAATTGGAGAAGTTTTATAAAGAAATCCTAAAAATTTTTGATAGAGATATAAAAGACCGTGTTTCAAGGGAACTATTCTTAAAGTATTTGCACATTGACAACATCTCAAATGGTAAAGTGGTTTATCAAATGAAATTGCGGTATTCAGGATTTCGTGCTATATAATATGCAAACGACCATATTACCATGGCAGTGCAATCACAAATTACATATAGATATGTATGTATATGTACAACAATAAATTTTATATTGCGCTGTCGTGGTGATTTGGAAATGCAATGATGCCGGATCGTATGCACGAAATCCTGAATATCACTTTTAAAATAATAAAATTTTTATTTACACAATTTTTTTTACAGAATGTAAATATTGTATAAGTACAATTCTTCTACGTGCTTTGCTACAGCCTTTGAGGCTTAATAAGGACAAAAAACCAACAATAGCTGATGCCCAAACAGATTTCGTAACACTCGTTGCAACACGTAATGATATTCAACCCACAATAATTGAATTGAAGAACCAGTTTGCGGTAAGAAAGGAGAAACTACAGCCGAGAATTATCGTCGTTGGATCAGATTGGTCATCCATTTCAGAGTTTTATGTTTTCTGCGGTGGTCTGCAATTGAAATGTACTACGTATATGAAGTGCGTTGACTGAATTATTAAACTATCGTACGTTTATAAGATAGAGTATTCACAAAGAAGCAAGCAAGTATGGGCATTTTTAGAACAATATTTTTTTGAGTTGAAATCCGAAGAATTTTCTTCAGTGGCAAATCTTTTGAGTAAATTAAACTAATTTCGTCTAATTTTGCTATAATGCCCAATTTCGCTTGTTTCATTTGTCAAAAAGCTCACTTAAATCCTATAGAGCTGATTAAACATCTAAAGTCAGCACATGGTACTACACCAGTTTGTAAATTTCAATGTAACGAATATATGTAATTGCAAACAAATTTTTTATAACATTCACAGATTTCAAATTCACCTCAAAAAACATTTGAAAATAGAAATTCGCAATAGCCAATCTTGTAAAGAAAATTCTCTTGCTCTTAATATTCCAATTCAAACAACTAATTCATCAAATCAACTAGTACCAATTCAAAATATTACTTCTTTAAAAGATTCAATGATCGCGTTTCTACTTCAACTGCATTCCAATACGAATTTTTCTCGGAAAGACGTATTCGAAATTCAAAATTCCGTAACAGAGTTAATTTCAACCCCAATATGTGAAATATTAAGAGCCATAAGTAATTTTCATGAAAATAATTCTATACTTGAGGAAGTAATTAAAATTATATCTCAGCCATTTTATGATTTAACCACCGAATACAAATTTTTCAAAGAAATAGAAAAACTAGACCTGTATAAACATCCGAAAAAATATATTGTTAGCGACTCTCAGAAGTCATACTTAATAACAACCCAACTTTAACCTCAGCTAGAACCGAAATAACTCTATCAGACATTTCTTTTCAAATTAAAAAATTTTTTGAGAGTAAAGGAATCTTAGAGGCAACGCTTTTAAATATGAAAAACTTTTCAGAAAACCTTCCTTATACTCATTTCATCAATTTGCCTTACACCACTTCTGAATATTTTAAAAACATTGGAAATTAATGGCCTTCAAATAAATGTAGATGGCAAAAGCTGTATAATACATTTTAAACTAGTACAAATTTTAGGCGATAATCTTGGTCTTAACACTGCATTAGGCTATGTCAGTTCTTTTTCTGCGAATTCTTGGTGCAGAATATGTAAAAGGCAAAAACTTCAAACACGTACAGATTGTCTTGAAGTCCCGAACTCATTACGAACTAGAAGTAGTTATAATAGCGATATTTTACTGAACAATCCTGTTGTTAGTGGCATTAAAAATGTTTCGATATTTAATTCCTTGTCAAACTTTCATGTAACCGATAACATTGCTTGTGACATAATGCACGATTTATTTTTGGGTGTTTGCAAATATAATTTTTCCAAAATTTTACATTATTTTGTGTATGAAAAAAAGTTTTTTTGTTTAGAAACTTTGAATTACAGGAAACAGATGTTTCAGTATGGGGATACAGAAATTGGCAATATAAGTCCACCCATTCAAAAGCAACATATACAAAACGCTTCATTCAAAATGAACGCGAGACAGATGAAAACATTTTCTCACTTGATACTGCTCATGGTAGGTGATCTAATTGATCGAGATGATTTAGTAAATAAATTCCTTATTCTGTTCGTAAGACTAATTGATCTGCTTTTGTTATCTAATTACAACGATACAATTTTAAATGATCTCCAATTATTAATTGAAGAGCATAATTTTACGTACCAAAAATTATTTAAGGAACATCTGAAACCAAAGTTTCATAACCTAGTGCATTATCCTACAATAATTAAAAAATTGGAGCCAATAAAACTTTTATGGACATTTCGGTTCGAAGCTGAACACCAGTTGCACAAGCAATACGCGCAAAGCATTACCTCCAGAACAAATGTTCCATTAACATTAGCAATTAAATCCTCCGTACGATTCGCTCACTGTGTTTTAAAAAACAATTTTTTTCAGCCAGAATATAGTTTTACAAATATTGAAGAAATTAAAATGTTATGCAATGAACATTTGTCATCTATAAATTTGAATTTCTATTATGTTCCGAGGTGTTAAATTTAAAATTGGCCACATAGTTACTGTAACTATAAATTAAAATATAAATATATATGAAGTATTGGATTTTATAATTAAAGAAAATAATGTAGAAATTGTTGGAAAAAAAATGGACACACCCAAATTTTTCAGAAAAGTTTCAATCATATCTTATGGGGCCCGTTACAGAAATATATGATGTCATAAATTTGACAACGTTAGATGGTCCACCTATTCACTTTTATTTGCTTAATAATGGCCTTAAAGTTTTAAGACAAAAGAAGTATTGGTAATTTAATTTATTGATTTCTTATTTAATGTGTATAACAATTATATATTTTATTTGCTATTTATATTATATACATTCTATTACAAAACCCATACTTATAAACCTAAGTTTCAGAATTTTAAGAACAAGTTTTTATCAGTTTGTAGTTTGATAATTCATTAAATTTTTGTATGTATGGTTTATGGTATGTGGTTATTAAACTATAATAAAAAAAAAATAATGTGAATTATTTGTGAAAAGATCTCAAAACCTTTCCCATATTTTATTACTTACGAAAAGAATCATGTTAAGTTATTTAAGTTATTTTTTTACCCAACTTATGTAATAAATAGACGTAAAATGTTTAGAATTGAATGAAAACCTTAATATGTAATATCTGTAATTTGTATTATCAACTTATGCTTTTTAAATAAATGCAAAGCTCTAAACTTATTAGAATACTAAAACATGCTTTTTAATAAATTCAAGAAGATAGCTCTATAAAATTAAAAGGTAAACTTTTTAATAAATTCAAGGAGATAAACTTATAAAAATAATAAGGCAAACTTTTTGTTAAATTCAAGCAGATAAACTTTTAAAATTAATAAGTCAAACTTTTTAATAAATTCAAGGAGATAAACTTATAAAAACAATAAGACAAACTTTTTAATTAATTCAAGGAGGTATTCTTTTAAAAATAAAAAGATTGACTTTTTAATGAATTTAAGAAGATATTCACATAAAATATCGAAGATTTCTTCTTGATTTCCTTGAAAAGATTTTCCTAATTGGAATAAGAAGGCGTTCTTCTTGAGGAAAAACCATAGAGATATCTTTTTACTTTTGTTCTATTTTATTAGGTACTTTTAGCTCTGTGCACTGTTGGTAGCTCTCTTGGTATATCTTAGAAGAGGAACTCTGAGGAACTTTAAACTAATTATTTAGATCAAGAATCATATAAAAGCCAGATTAGAGCTACTCACATGCGTCTAACCTAGAGTTAGAAGCTGAGTCCTTGAAGGATTTCGCAGTTTTTCTGTTTTAAGGTTACGAATACCTCAGAATCCTCAATCGCGCAAAAGCGTATTTTTCTCGAGTCCATGACAAGCTACCACTTCATAGCTAACACTTTCGTGTTTATTCTAAGGCTATGGAAGCTAAGGATGAGAGTCAAAAAGAATCAGTGCCAAAGAAAATGTACTTGTAACGTAAGGAAAACCTCTGAATATCACTGACAATTTAATTTAGCGCAGCTGCAGCCGTAGTTTTGGTTTAATATGTTCCGAAGCATTGCAAACCCTACGTTTGCTTCTCTGCCAATCAACCCTACAGTGCTCCACAGTTCGCAAAAAGTATAAGAATAAAACCAGACCAAGAGAGAAAAAAGTGAAGTTGAAAAGCTATTTGCCAACAAAATGTCAACTGGTTCATTGGGAATTTGAATTTAAATACGACAGAGTGCCTGGTTACCGTTGAGTGGTGAGCGTAGCGTTCTACATGTGCCATATAGTGGTGGTATGTAAGTGTAGGAATCGGTTGAAAAGTCCTTGTGCGGAGTAGTATAATAACATTTTAATGATTTTTGTGCGCTTTTTCAGCAAAACACATTCAGCTGCTAGTGGTGTTCTTGCCATTTCTCTATTACCTTGGAATTTAGTTTACTTTTCAATTGACTTTCTATTGATTCGCCGAACGTGCTAGACAACGACAACGATGCATTGTGGAGGCGACAGGCGATCGTCATTTGCTGCCAAATTTAATGTAATGAAAAGTAACAGAGAGATGGAGCTCTAGTGGGAGGTAGAGACGCGAGCTCTGGTGTCCGCTTTGGCTAAAGGTACTGTTAGTCTAAACGGCAAAGCAGCGCTAACTTGCCTTCACCTATGTGCCACGTAAATATTCAATTACAATTGAAACTTTAACAATTGCCTATGGGTAGTCAGGTACTCAACACACCTGTGCCCCTTTACCCTTAACTTTCTGGTAAAGTGGTAGTAACTGTAAGTCATGCCCTACTACTACTACAGCGCGTATCTAAGTCGCTTGGCTAACGGTTTTGCTGTAGTTCACTAAAGTGATAATGGTATTTCATCATGGAAATACTAACGCCTTAATAGCATTTACAAATTGTTCAACATTATTACCTACTGAGCATACTATTCGCAATAACATCACCCATCTCGGGACCCAACCCAAACACGCAGGGAAGTAAATAAAGCAGAGAGCAAAGAGAGAGTTAGAGAAATGCTAAGTTATGTAACGCTGCAGTTAAAGTTTCCACTCACAAAATGCAAGTGTTTTTTTTTTTTTTTAATTTGATAATTTCTTTGATCGGAAGTAGTTTCAAATTTTACCTTATCTAAAAGTAGGTATTGTATATTTTTATACCATGACTCGGGTGTACGAGTACCGATTTAGTTTTTGATATGTCGATCGGACAGTTTTTATTTGGCAAGATATTTTCACGAAGTTTGGTATGGATTATTATGAAAGACAATGATATAATCTATGAATATATTGTATAGATCAAACAAAACTCATAAAATATAGTTTTTTTGTTTTCGATAAATTCGTTTTCATTAACCGGCCCTTGTCTCAGTGGGCCAACGGTGAAGCGCACACAAAAAAGTATGTACATACATAACGATAACGATTTAGCTAATTGAAATCATTGGCAGCGACCGATTTATTGCGGTATTATCAACTGATTAATCAATTAATAGAATGGGCTCAGCTTGTGGCAGAATAATAATTCAAGCAATTTGTAGTAAACAACAAACAATATCGATTATGGTGGCAAGTGAAGCGGTTGCAAGGCTTTAACTTAAATGAGCAACATTTTTGAGTGCCGTGCGAAATGAAATTTGCGTTAAAAAGGCGACACGCAAAAGTCATAAAGTTAATAGGCAATTTACATATCTGCCATTCAAGCACACTACGCGCATCCCTGCCATGCGCGCAGCAAACCTCTCGCTCACACTGCCCGTGGTGCTGGTGCGCTCTTTTATCACGGAAGTGATTGCTCAGCGCGAATGTGTGTGTAAGTGTGTGCGTGGCTACAAATTTGTTAATGAGCAGTATAAAATGCAACACGCAGTTACAGTTTTAATGGCAACAACAACTACAGCTAACCAGTCTACCAGCCAACCATACAATATTATTGCTACAACACACACACATACATACATTGTGCGACCGAAAATGTTGTCAAATGTTGAATAACGCAGGCAGCGCGTCATTGTGGCTTATCGCCCGCGCCACACCCACTCAGCACCCATTCGTTTCTCATTTTCGACGCGATTTTTATTTGCTGCTTTGGTTCCACACTGTTGTTGTTGTAATATATGTAGTATTTCCATTGCTAACGCTGATAAATATCCACTAGATGTTGATCAATGCTGGTGGTCGGCTGACAAGCTGCAATTTCGCTATTTTAAGTGCACGCTCGCAACACAAAGCCCTCGATTACAGTGTGTTTCGCAAAAAGCTCGGTTGACAAATATTTTAAGTTCGCTCAAGCGGAAATTGTTTCGAAAATCTGTGAATCTTCGTTTACTTTTCGAGTTCAGTTATAATAAGGTTTAGTCTTTCATATTTGTGGATCAAACCCATATCTGTGGTAATCGGGAACAATGTAAGTAAGGCAAAATTTTTAGAATTGGCGAAGTCTCTAAAAATCAATAACCTTTCCTATCCAATCAATCAGGTTTCGGTGGCACCATAAAATTTGATAAATTTTATCTCGAACTACATGTATGTATTTCTACTTAAAATTTTTTGGTTTCCCTGTTCACTTTCCCAGGACAATCGTTTCTATGGCTTCTAAATTGATACTGTTTTCATCCGAAAAAGAGGGTTGTTTTTTCGGAGTTCTAACCTTCTTTCATCTTGACGGCAGTCGAATTATGTCTAAAAAAAACTATTTTTTAAACCAAGCGATCTGTTCAACTTCTTTTGTATAATTTTATCGTACGAAAACAGTATATTTTGGACTAATTAACAATCTAATGTGAGAATGTGATTTTTTTAGATCTTCATTCATTCCTGAAAAAATTCGGAGGAAATCTGCCACAGTCCTTGGCCGGATAAAAATCCGGGTCCGTTCCAACTGTTGCGAGAACGTGTTTTTTTTTTTTAGATCTGTTCGGGATTTCACATACACAGAGCCAAAAACTTCACCTATAATCAATAAGATTGACTTCTAAAAAAGCCTTTTGGGCAAAAAGAGCTAGGGGGAAAAAAATTAAGAAAATTTTACTAGAAAGTCTTCTTAATTTTAGCTTAAATTTCTCCTAAAATCTCTTGAAAAAGAAACCGGCTGAAAATAATAAGATAACTTCTTATTTATTAATTTGTTTTTGTAATATTGTCAAAAAATTCAATTGTAAGAAGAAATCTACTTTTTTTATGAGAAAACTATTAAAGAGCAAATCAATAAGGACATCCACTTATTTTTACTAGAACCTTATTAAATTGATTAAAAAGAAAAACCTTTTATTTTTAAAAGAGTTCTTATTAATTTAAAATTTGCTATTAACGTCTTAAAATGCGTATATGTATATGTACATACATATTAATGTTTGTATATTGCATCAGACAATTTAGAAACATTTTACTTGGCGACAGTGATATTCTTTTTATCCCGTTTCTTTTTTGTGAAGTTGCATATATTAAACACCAGCAATAACATGTAAATGGCACGTGCCACATTTCAGTTGCTCTTGTGTTGTATTGCTAGTTAGTTGTGTTGTAAAAATTATTATATTATATTCAAAATGTGCGATATTTATGGTGAACCAAGCCGATGAATTCTTGGAATTATTAAAGTCTTTGGGCTTGATAAACGAAATAATTGATACCCTGATTGAACGGGGGGTTAATTCCTTTCTCATTCTTGAGTAAATGCAAATTGACGACGTTGACGCATTTTTGATAGATGTGACGCAAAATATTTCGGAGAACGCATAAAATTTAAAGCCGGTTTGAGGGAGTGGCGAACAAAAAAGGTAAAATGATTATTTTATTTTTAAATTATCAATTCAGTTTATAGAGCAGTATGCACAACACAAGTAATCGCTCAAGAAAAAACTTTAAATTTGCTCTAAAAGCCAAATTTGAAGCAATTTTAATTTGAAAGTTAGTGTGTGGATTTTCTTTATAAAATGCCCTTCAAACTGCATCTTGCATGAGCAGATTTGCGCCAGGAAGGTTTTCTTGAGGAGGTCAAATTTGACTTTTAGAGCAAAACTAAAATTTTTTCTTGACCGATTTCTTACGATCTGCGTACCGCTCTTATACCTACAGACAGCGTCGCTCGCTTGCCAGAAGCATGAATGTGCCAAAATAATAGTTTGGGGGAAGCACGTTTAAAAGTTGACTATTTTCGAAATTCAATACATTTTTCTACATTATTGTTTTTTACTTGCAAATTGCAGTAGCTTTCTTTTATGCATTTCACTTTAGATTCAAATATAATACATATAGACCAATCAATGCCTAATTCAGTGGTTTGATTAGCTCAAAACTAAAAAAGGGCACATTCATTTTTCTGGCAAGAGAGCGACGATATGTACATATTAGAGCTCCCACTCCCGGGCTCCCGGGCTCCCGAAATCCCGGGATCCCGGACTTAAAACTCCTCCCGGGATTTAAAATTAATTTCCCGGGATATTCGGGATTTTTGTCCTTTTTTTTTAAACACTGTTAATTATTATTTTTTCATAAACAAAGTTGTATTTACAATAGATGAATATTGCCAAAAAACAATTAGTAAGAATTTAGTACTTTACAACACTGTTTGATCAAAGTTACAGCACTGGTTTTTGTTGAGAATCGCGATATCGATTTAAAAATAATCGAAAATGAAAAGGAAAAAACGTTGAAGGAAAGGTTGCAAGAAACTTGCTTGTAATTTTTTAAAGACAATACCACCAACTAGTGTCGCATTCGAGCGTTGTTTTTCAGTGTCTGGAAGCGTTTTGATTTTTAAAAGTAACTGATTCGAAATAAAAAGTGAATTATATATTTTTTTCAATTTATAAGAAATAATAATTATTATTAAATAATAATTTTTTTATTATAAAGAACCCGAAATCCTTAATTGAATCTATGTAACTGGAAAATAAAAAAAATAATTTAATTTTTTTAAATTTATCGAAAACATTCCGGGAGTGGGAGCTCTAGTACATATGTATTAAAGGGTTGCAAGAATTAATTCATGCTATGAATGCAACAGAGAATTTATGAATTCATCTCACAACTCGAGTTGAGCGCCGACGCTGAGTTGGAATTATGTGAATGCAGATACAGAGAAGTCGGATTTGCTAGCAGACTGGCCGCGCTACAATGATTTTAACGGTTACGAATTGGTAAGAAAAAAGCACAAAGTATTTGTTTTCAAATTAAACATTATTCAATTATAACAGGTTGATATTGATTTTAATGCCATGTATCCAGATATTGGAAACGAGCTGTTCTTAAAACTTGACAAATTTTATTAAGAAATCCTTTCTATCTTAAATGCGGAAGTAAAAGACCAAGCCAGCCGAGAGTTACTACTTTTGAAACTCCTTTACAAAGATTTTTCAATTGGTAAGAAGACATGAAAACTATACAATATTAAAATATTCATATATTGGATTAATTTATAATTTCAGATTCTAGATATTGCATTGTGCTGTCACTGCTCCACGCGGTTCTTCAACCACAGCGTCAGACTAAAACCCACAAACCAACGATTGGTGACGCTCAATCAGAGTTTATAACACTAGCAACTACACCAAATGATATATATTATTACCAAAAATTTCGTCCAAAATTGAGAAATACGCGATTAAAAAACAACAATTGCAGCCTCACATCATTGCAGTAGGTGAGGATTATACAAGTATATCAGAATTCTTTATATTATATTTTGCGACGGGCTTAAGTGGAAGTGCCCCACTTTAATGAAATGCGTCGACTGTATTATTAAGTTAAGTTATGTATTCCAAATTGAATATTCCTATAATAACAAGCAAGTTTTGGCATTTTTAGAACAATACTTTTTTGGGCTTAAGTCTGAAGATTTTCCTTCAGTTTCAAATTTACTCAGCAAGTTAGATAACTAATTTTTTATTTTCTTTCTTTTCTTTTTAATTGTTAAAAATGTCCAAATTTGCTTGCTATTTATGTCACAAACCCCACTTAACTTCTTGTTTACTTATAAATCATTGAATGGAAGATCATTGGCTTCAGTCCATAGCAAAATATGTTTGCAATGAGGAAAATTGCAATCAAATATTTCACAATGTGTATAGGTTCCGAAAACACTTAGAAAAGCATAAAACTGTGAGTTTTTCCTCGGTAAATAATGATTTAGGTCAATCTTTAGTTTCACAAGAGCCACTTATACAATTACAGTATCGTGATGAGTATCCACTTCCATGTCTTGCAAACTTCAAGCATTCAGTCATTGAATTTATTCTATTTACTATTGAACTGCACAATCATCCACATTTTTCGTGAAAAGACGTTCTTAGTATTCAAAAATCTATAAAAGAACGTATTATGACTCTAATAGTAGAAATGGTTAACCCGTTGATTAAAAATTTTGAAAATAAAGTTCTGTCTGATGAAATAATGAGAAATTTATCTGAACCATTTAAAAATGTGGATTCTGAGTATAAGTTTCTTAAAGAATTGGAAAACTTGAAGCAAAAATATGTAGTAAGCAATGAATTGTCTGGAATTTAATTCCAATTTAATAATTTTCTCTTAGAGTTATAAAATTATACGGTTTTTAATTATTTATGTTATAAAATCTAGAAGGAAATATGTAAAGTCAATTTTACTTAATTATACTCGTATATACATACGTATTTAAACTAGCTATAGTTATGTTAATGCTGAATTAATAAATAAAAAAACAAACAGTTTAAAAAAAACTCGTGTTATATTTATTTTCAGAAAGTACTAATTTCAATTCAGGGAAAAATAATATCAAATTGATAAGATCATCGGCTTGTTAAAATTAAGATGATGTTCCAATAATAATTAAGACTCCCATCTTATTTATGCTAAGGAGAGTTTCTGCTTAGTTTTACAGGTTATCTACTTGATTTTATTAAGAAGTGTTTCCTCTTAATTCTAAGGGTCACCTTCTTAATTATATTGAAAAGGTTTTCACCTTAGTTTTATAGGTTATCTATTACATTTCAATGTAATAATAAAGATGGACATCTTATTGGAGAGAAATTGAAGAGAAATCTTCCAAACTTTGTTCTAATTTACAGGGCATTTTAGGTTGCCATTTCGCTCTGTGTATATAATATCGGAGAATATAGCACAAAATAAGTTGTCTTACATTACAATAAACTTGTCGAACTTGAATAAACTTATTTAATCTCTTCGATCGTCCGAAAGTGGGTTCCATGGAATGGCAATTTAATTTCGGGGAACAAGAAAACATCACACGGAGCCAAATCTAGTGAATACGATGGTTGATCGATGGTATTCATAGGATTTTTATACTCTCGCAACAAAGTTGCTAAGGAGAGTATTATAGTTTTGTTCACATAACGGTTGTTTGTAAGTCCTAAAACTAAAAGGGTCAGGAATAGGGTTATATATACCAAAGTAATCAGGGTGACGATTAGAGTTGAAATCCAGATGTCTGTCTGTCCGTCCATCTGTCCGTCCATCCGTCCGTGCAAGCTGTAACTTGAGTAAAAATTGAGATATCATGCTGAAACTTAGTACACGTATTTCTTGGCTCCATAAGAAGGTTAAGTTCGAAGATGGTAGCGAAAACCGAAAACCTATAAAGTGTCATAACTAAGCCATAAATAAAGATATTAAAGTGAAATTTGGCACAAAGGATCGCATTAGGGAGAAGCATATTTGGACGTAATTTTTTTGGAAAAGTGGGCGAGGCCCCGCCCCTTACTAAGTTTTTTGTACATATCTCGGAAACTACTATAGCTATGTATGTCTACCAAACTCTATAGAGTCGTTTCCTTCAGGCACTTCCATATACAGTTCAAAAATGGAAGAAATCGGATAATAACCACGCCCACCTTCCATACAAAGGTGCGTTAACCGACTAACAAAAAACGTCGGAAACACTAAATTTTACTGTAGAAATGACAGAAGGAAGCTGCACCCAGGCTTTTTTTAAAAATTGAAAATGGGCGTGGCGTCGCCCACTTATTGACCAAAAACCATATCTCAGGAACTACTACACCGACTTCAATGAAATTCGGCATATAATATTTGCTTAACACCCTGATGACATGTACGAAATATGGGTGAAATTGGTTCACAACCACGCCTTCTTCCAATATAACGCTATTTTGAATTCCATCTGATGCCTTCTCTGTATAATATATACATACATTAGGAACCAATGATGATAGCGGAATAAAGCTTTACACAAATACAGTATTTGAAAAATATGTAAATGATGGATAATGAAATCTCGATTATCACTTTATCATGCGAGAGTATAAAATGTTCGGTGACACCCGAACTTATCCCTTCCTTAATTGTTGGCTTTAAATTCGTGTAAAATCAATAAATTGTTGTTATACAATTCCCGTCTGCCTCTGTGGAACAAATTTATGATGCATCAAACCACAATTAGCATCATCTTGATTTTTTAACGGCTTTAGTAGGGTTTTTATGGATTCGGATCGTTTTTCTCTTCCAGTGCGATGATTGTTGACTAGTTTATACTATATGTCAAATTCATATAGTAAAAAGATGTCTCGTCGGCAGTTATATTGCTATCCAAGAATGTGGGCCCGGAATTCGTATGATCAAGAATGTCGAAAGAGACGTATGGTAAGTTGCACTTGCCGATTTTCAAGCGCCATATTCTTCACTTCACAAGGTCATCCAGAACGAGGAATGTCTTCTACTACTGAGGTGTACCGATTTAAACAGCTGCTGTAAAAAAACTGGTTAACAGATCGCTCTTACATTTAACATTGTAATTAAGAACAGCCCTTCCAACTTAGTAAAATACATTTTTTTGAAATATCATTTACTAAGAGAAGACTTAAATTACAATTTCCCGGTACTTGTTACAATGTATATAATAAAGATTAGCGTGACGTGAGCCGATTTAGCCATGTCCATCTGTACACCACATACAGAATATACTTGTTCTTCCGGTTTTGAGATTTCCGTCTGAGAATTTGCTCACACTTTTTTCTACCTAAAAAGCGGTGATGTCCAAGTTATGATATGGAAAACTATTTATTTAACAACATTTTAAATTTGTTATCTTCACGAGATTAAATAAATATTTAGTTTTATATTTTTTTAATAAAGTTATTTTTACAGGAAATTTTCATTGTTACATAACACTGTTTAATTCTTGCATTTGCTCAGTTGGTACACGACATTTAATATATAATTTTACATAGAAGCATTAGACAAATGTACACACAATAACATATTAGCAAAATTATTTTCGCATATAATTTGATTAAATCTAGCATTTGTGTGTGGTTGTGTAATTGTAATACAATTATGCAAAGAATGTGCCACAGGACAATGCCAAATAAGCGCACGATTTAGTGCCTATGTGCATGTAAGCAAGCGCTTACTGGTATGCAAATTGAATGTATTGTATACGTAAACATATGGAATTTTATCACACATACTCTTATGTCTTTATATACAAATCAATATTCGCACATTGTTTTATAATTAGTTGTCGCTTGTCGAGGTGCTCTGACCGTGCATGGAATTACAATATATGTATAATCCTGTTATAACAATCCATAATACGGGTGACTTTTTTTTAAAAAACGAGCAAATTTTTCATCGGTTCTTTAGATTTATAACTGTGCATGGAATTACAATATATGTTGGGTAGTCGAAAAAGCTTTTTCCTATTTTTATTCAAGTTATAACATAATTATTGTTTATATTTATAACTAGCTGATCTCGCATAGTCTAAAGGCGTTAAATCGCATGATCGCCAACTTACGGGTCCATTTCTGAGATGAATTGTTCTCCAGTTTTTCCCTCAAAATGGCCATAGAATCGCGAGCTGTGTGTGGCATGTAGCGCCATCTTGTTGCAACCACATGTCAACCAAGTTGTCCTGCGATTCTATGGCCATTTTGAGGGAAATTATTCATGTTTTGAAATGAACGCAGCCGCGGTCAAGAAAGTTAAATTTATCATTTTTCGTTTTTTTTTTTTCAATGTAACGCAGCTTGATAAACAACATTTTTTGGTTTCTGTTCCTGTGTACAGAAAAGATGGTTTTCCAACTCGTGAGCACGCCACGCATATCGACCGTGTGAAACACATAGCATTTCCAAATTTATGCCACACACTATGCGACTATCCTATGTATGTGTCCTGTTGATTGTGATCTCAAATGCAATTTTCGCTGGAAACGGAATACGTTTCAACTGAAAAGGCAAGTCGTTAGAACTTAAAGAAATTCGTAGAATCAAGCATTCTGCCCCTTGTATTCAATAGCGCAGATTGCGGAACATAATAACGACAGATCCAACTTTGAGACGCAAAGACGCCAGTCCAAAGAGGATCGATCGATTTGTATGAGCGCAAGTCTCCCGGAATTTGATTTTGAATCTTCCAGTTTAAATCAACAACATCGGTATTTTTGGCAACTAACATTGCGCGTGCACTTAAGGAATCGTAGTAACCATAATTTGGCCAATGTCCGAACATTCATGATGAGTTCATCTTTCGTGAATTGATAAAGGGAAGATATAATTGATATCAAACTACCGGAAGTATCAACATGAATTGACCCATTTCCAATTTTTAGCCAAGATGTCTTCGGCGATGCCATTTTCGTTCGTATCCCATAATTGACGCGGATTTGAAGACTGATATGTCGAAATGTTTATCGTGAAAAGTGTGCGAACTTCATTTTCATTCCAGTGATTAACATGTTCCAGCAATTGTAATTGCTGGCTTTCTTCTTGAAAACTTGCACACACCACACCATTCACAGTACGCAATGACTCAAATAAAGTTGCAGACGTACATTAATCAATAGCAACAGAATGTAGAAATAATCGTCGTTTTTCAGGTGGATTGTGTAAATTCGCCCTAATGCATTAGTTGAGAACACACCTGGATGTTCATCTACTGGTTGGCCTTGCTTTCTGCGTAACTATTTCTTCGACGATGCATTCCAGGTATAATATCAAGGTATTTCCGAATAGAGCAATGTTCTCGCAAACGGATCACTAATGAAAGTTGAGAAAAAACTCGTCAATGTTAATTTTGTTGCTGGCGGTGTTTCCGCTGGCTATACTGGGCCGAAATACACTCTTTGGCTATTCTCCAAATTAACTGCGAGACGCACAACAGTCGGAAAACGTTTATGAATTGCAAAAGTAAATATAGTACGATCCGTGAGCTGTCAACTTCGATATTCACTATTCTAAATTGAACGCTTAATGTTCTTCCATTGTCGTCCGATGAGCGACGCCGATAGAGTGGATATCCATCATTTCTAGTTTGGAGAAAGGCACGTGGATAGTGTTTGGTGCATTTATTTTCTGACATACAAACCGAAGTGGGATTATTGTGTCCGCAAGGCCAATGAACCATATTGAGTTTCATCACTTTGTATAATACCGGATCTTTCTCTGCATCAGGAATTTCCGCAGAAATGATTTCATCAATTTGATCTGGTGTAACCACCATCCACCATCCAAAGGATAATGTGTGCGCGCGGCAAACCTCTCTTTTGCCTCTCAACAGAGTACATCTTGCATCTAACAGCACCCCATATACGTTGCTTCCAGATAAAATCCATCAAACATCGTAACTGTTGTTTGAAAAGTCGTGCTGTAACATCGTAGCGATCGCTTGCTGGTTGACCGCGATCCATAATTCCGCACGTATGTCACCGCATCCTGGGAGTACTTCTTACCTTGCCTTGCCTTGGGCTGCCATACGTTGGTGGTAAAAAGAACGCCGACCGATATTAGGGCGACCTCTTCGCAATTGATTACTTTGTGTGAAGCACACGTAAAGTTTTCAGTGAATAATTTTCGATAATTTTTCTTTTGAATAAAAAAGCAAGCTACCGAAATTGAACGATTCAAATAATTTACAAATCAAAATATTGAAAAACAAAACAAACAAAAATTTAAAAAAGATTTGTATGGAAAAAAGTTTCTTTTTGGAATCATCCAATTTTCCGACTTTTCCTGATGAAAAGTATAAGGTATTTTTATTTCTAAGCCTTCCCCGATCCACAATGGAACAACCTCTGAAAATTTCATCAAGAGTGGTGCAGCCGTTCTCTTAGCGTTACTACCAAACAAACATTCATTCGTTTGTGTAGGAAAAAGAAAAGGGCTGTTTTTAGGGGTTTTCCGGCAATTATTCGAATTTTTCTTGCCGTGAAAACCATCCTTGAACATCAACGAACCTTATAAAAAAATAATTGACAAGATTGGTCCAGGCGTTGTTGAGTTATGCGCTTAACAACACATTTTCCGATTCATTTTTATATTTGTATGTATGTATGTATGTATGTATGTATGTATGTATAAGATAATAAATATGTAAACAAATACATATGTACTATTTCGTTCGACCACTTTTTGCCATTTTCCGCTAGGGGCATTATACATACATCAGTGTAAGTCGAAATTTCCAGGACGAAAGAGAGCGAACAATTGTTGTGCAACACGAATTTCATTGGTGGCTTGCGTGGCATTCTTCCTTTTTTTAATACAAATATATCAAAATATAGCGAAATTCTCCATTATTTTCGCTTCATTTTCGAATAGCTGTAATTTTTTTTCATCTTCCCCGAATTTATTTTTTCTTTTTTTGGTTAAATGAAGCTTAAAATCTCAAGTTTCACTATATGGCACAATGTGATTGGTAGCCCTGGAGACATACGACAGCTACGACATCTATTGACAAAATACGAAAAGACTTCGACTACCCAATATTATGCATGTATGAACATTAGGGGGTATAACTATAAGTTAATGCGTACTAAAGCTTCAAACTTTGGCTAAATTTAAGCGGAATTGATATATAAAATCATTGGACATCTAATCTTAGAGAGTACCATGGTACATAGTTAGGATTAAAGAACTCAAGTAAAACGGAGAATTGATTGAACTTGAATGATACACTGCGGCAATACGTCTAGTGTCATATATCTTACTATCATATCATTATTTAAACCAGTTCGATCAAAGAGGCTTAGTAAAGCTCTTGAGTTAATGGAGTGATAAGTACTCTCACCGGATTGCTCTTAATTGCAGTTGTGCGGCTGGTCAGTTGTCTCTGAACACCTAGAGAGTCAGGAAAAACATTTTCACGCGACGTGTTTGTGTGAGTGGTACAATCCCAAAATGCAGCGTTCGTTAGAGTAGAGGTACGTGATTAAATTCTGTGTGAAACTCGGTAAATCTGCGACAAAGACGTTGGGTTTGATCAGGCAGGCTTACCCAGATTTTGCTTTAGCAAGAAGTGGTGTGTTTCGGTTAAACCAGCGGGAAGAGATCGCTGATGAAGACCGGAAGAATGAGAAAATCTAAAGTGAAAACGATGCTCATTGTCTTTTCTGACATCAAAGGCATCGTCTACCATGAATTTATTCCTCCTGGACAAACCGTCAACGGCAAGTTTTACGTTGAAGTCCTCAAGAGACTCAAACGAAGAGTCATTCAGGTCCGACAAGATATCGAAGCCGATTGGAAGTTGCACCACGACAAGGCTCCGGCTCACGCCGCCTTTCTTGTGAACAGCTATCTAACCAAGACCGGCATCCCAACGCTTCCGCAACCGCCCTACAGCCCAGATGGCCCAAACGGAACTTTTTTGTTTCCTTGCCTGAAAAGGCCGATGAAAGGCAAGCATTTTGAGACGACAGAGGGGACCCAAGCATCATGCACCTCGGCTCTCAAGGCTATTCCGGAGAATGCCTTCCGTGATGCCTTCAATGCTCGGATATCCGCTGGCAGTGCTTCATCGCCGCACAAGGAGCCTATTTTGAAGAGTTTTAAAGAATTGTAACAATTGGTTGAATAAATTTTTTAAAATCGACTCAGTCCTATTACTTTCCAGACAAAACCTGTCTGAGCAGATGACACCTTAGCGTAATTTGATCCCTAAAAAAACCACAAGGACTGTCTTAATTTACCTCTTGTGGAGAATAATTACTTATTTCATCTTTTTGTACTGGTTAAGGTTTTTGGTGCACCCTTTGCCGATTTGATTTCAACGAAGAACGAGATTGCCTTAAGTGCTTTCTCTAAAATAACCTTAGCACACTTAATAATGGGTTAGACCTCAGCAAAAAGAATGCCTTGGAAGCTGCCCATGGACACTGATCGTAATTTGGTATATGGTTCCACTATTCAAGCCGCAATTCTCCCAGCCGATTCGGTGCTTATTATGTATTTTCAGAGAGTGGAATCCCCAGCTTCAGCGTTTTTAAACTACTCAGTTTATCAAAATTGTGTCTTATGTGCTGTTACGTGGATGTTTAGAACTAGATCAAAATTTTTAGCTTGGACTTATTTAGGAGCAGTATTTCGTAGACGTTTTTATTTATAAACCTTCTCCTGGCAGTTCCTCCTAAGCTCACATATATGCGTTGGACTTGTGGGTGGTGTGAAACGTTAGAGAAGTCTTCTGACCGGGAGCTCTCCATCAACTTCAGTTTCAGTCTTACAAGTGGAAGTGGCTGCCATAAAGGCAGTAGTAGATATACTGCTAAAAAGTGGAGCTTTCTTCAGAAAGGTCTGCATTCACGTCGATGGAGGATACAAGAGCGACTATATTGAATCTTTGAACCATCAGTGACCTCAGCAAGCGTTGGTCAACATCTAGAGTAATGTTTCCCAAAGTGGGCGATAACACCCCCTTGTGGGCGCTGCAGGTGTCAAGGGGGACAGTAAGAGACCCAGAAAGAAAATGGGGGCGTTGTGTAGAGGTCTGGGGGGTTTTTTGTAATTTTATTTAGCTAGAAGGCCTCTTGGACAACGACTACGAGTACATGAGCTCTCGACTCTCAACAACAATTTGTGAACATCAACTAATATGAATTAAAAGATTGCTCAAACTCGGTTCTAAATTTCTCTCCGCGTAGTTCATACATCTGTCCTATTTTATTGAATATAGAAAAAATGAAAATCATGTCAATCGGTCGCTCCGTTTCATAACGGGGCGTCTCGACAGGATAGAATTTATAGAATACTACTCGTAACTGTCAAACGTATTGCTATTGCCATTGCCAAATCTGTATGTGGGCATTTGCTATCATAATATAATCATTTGCGCAAAGGTGTATGGTAGGTAGGTTCGAGCTGATGTAGCGCATGCTTTGAGCTCTTGAATAATTTATTTTATCACTTGCGAAATGACGTCGGGTAGGTAGCTGATGTAACGCACGTTTTGAGCTTTTGAACTCCTTAAATCTATTATGTTGAAAATAAAAAAGGATCTTTATCCTTTCTCACAAATGTATTTCTGGGAAAAATAAGATAATACGAAAAGAAGAAAGATCCTTTTTTCACAAATGTATTTCTAGGAAAAATATGAATTCATATTTTTGGACTACTATATAATAATTGTGCTTAAGCATTCCTATATAAACAATGTAATATTTATTTTATATTCATTTGTGGTTTTGCGCGCAATAGATGAGCATTACTTACGCCTCCTTACACTACTCGCGAAGTTAAACGCATTTCTCAAAGCAAAACAATGTCGGAAGTAAAAAAGAAGAGACGGCAATACTGTGCGGAATACATTAAATTCGGATTCATTGAAAATCCCAAAAACCCATCCTCGCCTTTGTGTCTTCTATGTCTAAAAACATTTTCGAATGAAGCAATGAAGCCTTCAAGACTGCAAGATAATTTGAATAAAATGCATCCAGATAAAAGAGACAAGAATGTAGCATATTTTCAAGACCTAGAGATGAAGCATAATACTCAGACAAGTGTAGCAAAACTATTTTCGGCGGCTGCTAAGCAAGATGACGACGGACTTCGAGCTTCGTACAATATCTCTTTGTTAATTGCTCAAAAAGGCAAACCACATAACATCGGAGAAGAGTTAATATTGCCAGCAATAAATGAAGTAATAACTACCGTGCTTCATAAACCGGCCGCAGATATTAGCTGAAAAATTCCTTTGAGTAATAATTCTGTGAAAAGACGAATTGATGAAATGGCTGAAAACATTGAAGAATCATTGTGCGATCACCTGAGGTCAAGTCAATTTTCAATTCAGCTCGATGAGTCCACTTTACCAACTAATGAGCATTGTTGTTGTCTTACGTGAGTTTTATTAAAGATGAGAAAATATGTGAAGAACTATTATTTGATAGAAATTTAGAGACCGATACAAAAGGCGAAACCATATTCAATATATTGGAAAAGTTTTGCGATGAGAAAGAGATTCCTTTGAAAAATATTATTTCAGTTGCTACGGAAGGCGCTCCGGCTATGTCAAGGGTGCCATAAAGGCTTCATAGCGTACTTAAAAAATAAAATTCCAGATGTCCTTGGTGTACATTGCGTTATTCATAGACAACATTTAGTTGCTAGAAACTTAAGTGAAAAACTATTTCAATCACTGCAATATGTCATCAAAGCAGTCAATAAAATCCGCAACAGCTCTTTGAATGATAGATTATTTCATCAGCTTTGTGTTACTAATGACGAGGATTTCAACCGGTTGTTGTTTCATACTGAAGTTCGTTGGCTATCAAGAGGCAATTGTCTGACTCGATTTTACAACCTGTTTGACTCTGTTATAGAGTTCTTGGAAACTAAAGATACAGAATTGCAAGACAAGCTCATAACATCAAAGAATGATATATGTAGCTTACATGACAGACCTGTATAAATTGTTCAACGACATGAATCTCCAACTGCAATGCGATAAACTAAATTTAATTAAAACAAAAAACGTCGTTGCTGCTTTCGCAGCCAAACTGCTTCTACACAAAAATAATCTGGGCAGACGTGAGTTTCACAATTTTCCGAATTTATCAGTATCATGCAGTAACGACGAATAGTTTGACTACTGCCAACATTTGGAACGATACCAGAACATTTTGAACTTGGAAATATGTACCAGACTGGGTGTTGGATCCATTTTCAAATGTCAACACAGCAATGTCACCTCAGCTGGAAGAAGAACTTATAGAATTGACAACAACCGAGGAAATAAAAATCAAGTTCAAAAATGGTTACCAAGAGTTTTGGCTACAAAAACCGATCTCGCAATTGTACCCTGGATTGTGATCAATCGTTCAACGATTCTTGATAGCATTCCCATCGTCATATTTGTGTGAACGTGGATTTAGTGCTGTGACAACACTGCTTACTAAAAATTAGTATCAGATTTAAGTCACCGATAAGACCTTGTAGCTTTTGCTGCTACCAGTTGTGTAGCCGTCAAATTCAATGGCTGGTGACATATGACGTTTGAGCTCCAAATGTCTTTCCATTCAAAGTCTATAATATCAGTTCAAGCTGAGTACTAAATCACTATTTCTGACAAGACTTTACTGATATTTCGTGGCAAGACAAATAACAGATATAGTGCGTATTGGATTTTAGTTGCCTCCTTCGATAGGCATACCTTACCGTGGGCAAATTCTGCCCGATGGGGCTCCTGTTAGAGCTATTATATGCCTTTTGAGTTTGCATAGTCAGCATGTACGGCTCATATTCCATTTTCCACCGTGACTCAGCTTTATTTATAATATTTTTTTTATTAAATATATACAAGGATGCCCCTCCTTGTCTTAAGGAGTACCTTTGTAGGATTGTGCCCGCTCATGCTAGTTCATGTGTTTTAAAGTTACCAAGGATGTCAATTTGTACTGGAGCCCTGGTATTGGGTAGATTCAGGTACTTCGCTGCCAGTTGCTTACAAGACAAGCAGTAAGAGTAATTATTAAATGTTTTAGATGCTGACTTCCCTGATTTTAGGCTAAAGAGAAGCGACAGCTAACAAATTTAACAAAAAGTCCTGAATTGCACTTAATTCAATACCATCTTGAAATAGGGTCAAGCCACGTCAAGTGGTCCATGAAAATTTCGCAAAATCACAGATTTTGAAAATTATCAGTTCATTAGGAAGGGAACCAGATGTATACCCTGTGATATAAATATTTCGTCAAAAATCATTTTTTTTTTGTTAAAGTTATTGAAGGTTGAAATTTAAAGCACGATAGAATTGTAAAATTATTTTCTCATAAACTACTGGAGATAAATCGATGAAATTTTGGGAAGTCAAAGAAAAATGTTCGTTAAAGTAGAAATTCAAAAATCGTAATTCTAACTGCTAAGAACTACAGTTAAAAAGAGCTCTCTTAGAGATTATTGACTTCAGTAAACGCTGCACCAAAAACAACAAGTTACTATAACAAATTATATAGCAAACATGTCTCCGTGCTTGTGTGTGTGTGACCGGCTCAGTTGTCGCAGATCAACGATTTGTGGTGCCACACGCTCGCTCCTTGGCGCGCCGGTGAGAGATACTCGCAGCGTGGAAATTAGTTGCACGGTGTAGAACATGGCGTATACGCGACCGCAGAACGCAATAACCAACGTGGAAGGATGCAATGACGACAACAACAATGGCAGCAGCCATTGTACATGCCAAAAAACATACAACAATGTGGGCATGTTCAACAGTAATAGTGGCAGTTGGTCAAGTTGTCTCATCTAAGGTCACCTATCTCCAACCAATTTGAACACCACTTTCTATACGAGTATGTTCCATGAGGTTTGCACTCGCCTGGTTACGTTTCAATTTGCGGTTTGTTTTTGTTGTCCGTTGTATATTGTGTGTACGTTGCAAACTTTTGTGCGGCGTGACGGTGTCGCTGTGTGTAGCGCTTGTACGCACGCACAGTCACTTTGGTAACGTCTCTGCTATTAATTAAGTTCGCATTGTATTTAACAATTTTCTGTGAAATCGCGTGCAAATAACGATTTGGTTGCCATTTTTTTTTTTTTTATAGTAGGTGGATGCATCGAAAGCCGGAGTGCGGAACTTTAATCCGCTAAACCTAACCTACTCCCAACTCAGGACTCTCCCACGGGACCACCGATTAAGTATTACTTCGTGGGAGGGACAGGACATTTAAGTCTCCTCTATCGCGCGGACTGACGGACGCCTAATTTTTTCAAAAAGTCTCAGTTTTGTCATTATGGATGCTGGCGCTTCGCTGACAGCTTTCCATTTATCAGTCGATTGACACATGAGTGTCGTTAAATTATCGACTGTAAAACTACCACCGAGTGTGGTTTTTAGTTTTTCCCATGTATTTGAAAATCTAGGGTAATACAATAATAATACATGTTCAGAGTCTTCTATATGCTCTGTACACGTCGGACAGTTCGGACTAATGTCATTGTGGAATCTGAAAAGGTAGCTTTTAAAGCACCCATGTCCACTAAGTATTTGGGTCAGATAAAAGTCTAGGTCCCCATGTCGTCTAACAATCCAAGAGTGGATGTCCGGTATAAGTCGGTGGGTCCAACGCCCTTTGGATGAAGAATTCCACCGCTCCTGCCACATTTTAATCCTCTTGTTCCTCTCCTCTGTCTTTGCCGATACTGTTTTAGGCACTGATAGATGATATAAACGCTCGAGTTCATCTCCGGAAAGCACTTATTACTCGAATTGCAGAAAGTCTATGCACTGCAATTATTTGTTTAGCATACGCTTTTATATTCATTGCCTGCATCCATACTGGTGCTGCGTACAGGATTACGGAGCAATGAGGCTTTCGCTATTAAGAATCGCCGGCTGGAACGCACACAGCGTGTATTGGTCTTCATTCTCGATAGTGCATTGTAAATTTTGTTTGCTTTACTGGAGGAATACTCCAGGTGTTCTTTGAATTTTAATTTAGAATCTAATATTACCCCCAGATACTTCAGCTGCTTCTGCGAAGTAATCTCGCACTCCCCTATGGTGAGCTCTATTTGTTCCTCCACCTTTCTGGTGCTTATAAGTAAAACTTCAGTTTTTTGCTCCGCCAGATACAGACTCACAGAAACCAGTGCCATAGATCATTTACGCACTCATTGCATTTGCTTCTTAGGTCGACTAATTGTTTTGCCATTGCTACCACCATGAGATCGTCCGCATATGCTATTAGTTTCACATCTTTTGGTTGCTGCCTTCTTAGCACCCCGTCATACATGAGGTTCCATAACAGCGGCCTAACACTGACCCGTGGGGTACTCCACTCGAGATAGAGTAGCTCTTGGCTCCTTCATTCGTATCATAAATCAGCCTTCTATTTTTAAAATAACTCGTTATAATGTTTATAAGGTATTCTGAGGCGCGAATTTTTTCCAGGGCTTCGATTATGTGTGCCCATTTTGCCATGTTGAACGCATTCTTGAGATCCAGGGTGATCAGCGCGCAGTACTTTTTCGTGCCACCTTTCCATCTTTTCCCACTTACTGCACATTTCGCAGTATCGACGACTTCTCGTAGTGCGTCAATAGTGGATCTCTCTTTTATAAAGCCGTATTGTCTCTCAGATAATCCGCCGGCTTTCTGGATTACTAACTCCAAGCGGTTTCGTATTATACTTTCGTACACTTTACCTATTGTGTCGAGCATACACAAAGGTCGATAGGATGAAGGTTCTTCAGGTGGTTTCTTTGGTTTTGGGAGCAGAAGCAAACGTTATACTTTCCTCGAGTCGAGGAATACCTCTTCCTTTATACAAGCGTTGTACATTTTAGCAAACAGTTGAGGTTTTGAACTTATAGCTTCCTTCAAGGCTCTATTAGGTATGCCATCTAATCCAGGTGCTTTGTTGTTTTTTATTTTCTTTGCTATGGCCAGGAGCTCTTCTTCTGTGACTAAAGGGGGTGACTCTGCAGCTTCGTTTTGTCGCTTGGCATATGAAATCTTCTCGTGTTTCGGGAATAATGTTTCGACGCCTTTTCCCATAAATGATGCATCTTTTGGTTGCTGCTGCTTATTTTGAAATCTTGTCATACAGATTTTGTAAGCAGTTCCCCAAGGGTCAATGTTTGCTTCTTTACAGAGCTTCTCGAAACATGACTTTTTGCTCCGGGTAATTGCCGACTTCAGAAGCTTCTTGTAGCTTTTAAATTCTTGGTTTAGGCGACGCCGTCTAGCAGAGTGACAAAGCTTTCTCAGCGTGGAAATTTCCACATTCCACCAATATACAGGCCTCCGTTTGTTATGATGTGTTGTTCTGCGCATTGTTGCATCGCATGCTGCGACCATTTCCTTTCGCACCGTTGATACCATATGGGCGGCATCGTCATCTGGTGCTCTTGATGCACTCCAGACTAGCTCAAAAAGGTCTGGATCGAACTCCTGTTGCTTCCAGCTTCGCTTTCGGGAAGTGCTTTTGCTGAGGGGTTCCGGCTCTGGGGTGTACGAAATTAGAGCTTTAATCGCCATATGATCACTATATGTGTATATATTTGACACTGTCCATTTTATATGTGCATGCTGAGTGAATCATTTGCGAACATAATGTCAATTATGGAACCTTTGTTTCCTTTTTCGTACGTGTTTTGCGTTCCACTGTTTATTATTGTTAGGTTCTGACAGGTTTGACTTAGGAATTCTTGAATAAGGCGCCGGCGATGGTTTGTATATCTGCTGCCCCATGCAGTCGACCATGCGTTAAAATCACCCGCTATTACAATTGGAGTTTTGCCTCTAGTTTCTAAAGAGAGCCTTAAGAGGAAATCTTCAAATTCTGTAATTGCCGTGCTGGGACGAGCATAGCAACTAAAAAAATATATCCCTCGTATATTCGCCCATGTGAAAAAGTTATGAGCTTCTCTGGAGCTGGTCTTGGAAGGTTGTCCTTTGCAGGACCATATTGCTGCCTTGCCGGTTTTGTCTGCAATCCATGTGCTTTCCGGGCGCTGGGAGTATTGTTCACTTAGTATGGCGACGTCAATGTTCTCTTCTGTGATTGTCTGATGATTTAAGTTTAACTGTATTATCCTCATTTCCTTAGAGTCTTCATCATCTCCAGGTACTTGTGGCAAGTCATGCTCAATACTGAGTGTTCCCCTTTGCAGAGCATGGAGCTCGGAACGTTGGTGCATGCCTTTGCTAAATGTCCCGCGGTTCCGCAACGGGTGCATTGAGAAGATCTGTCTGTCAAACTGCGGCAGTTACGCGCCATGTGACCCAGGTGGAAACATTTATAACATCTAGGAATAGGCGAGTATTCTCGAAGGCGACAGATCGACCATCCTATCTTAACTTTGTCCGACTTTAGTGCAGCTCTGAGCACGTAGGCATACTAGAGCTATCTGTGTGCCACTACGCGTTTTTCTCATACTTTTGACGCTTGATTTCTCCAGGTTTTAGATCCCGCACTCTTTTTTTAGCGCCTCACAGATTTCTTCAGGTGTAGTAATTTCATCTAAATCCTTACACACCATTGTGACGCTATGGGTTTTTGGCTGTACTAGCGCCATTTCACCGACCGCGCCCTCTATGGCGCTTTGGAATGATTCGGCTCTCTTGTCCGCCTGATTTTTTAGTTCAATCAGTAGGTCTCCTTTCATCGTTTTTCTTATGTAGTTCACGTTTGCTCCAAACTCTTCAAGACCGCTGTCACTTTTTATCTTTCGTAAAATATCAGCATGCGACGACCCTTCCTTTTTGGTTATAATGATGGCGTCCGGTTTCGTTCTTATTTTCTTCTGAATCGGCTTTCTCTTTTTGACAGCATCCACCCATTTTTCACATGCGTTATGTTGACCCGTGATATCTATTATTTTCGTGGCCTCACTAGTCATAAAGGCTATTGAAAAGGTGCAACAATTTCAATAGCCTTTTTGGCTTTTTTGTGGGGGGTAGCTCCCCGATGCTTCTCGCAGCCGCTTTGGGGTATTAATCTCTTTGGAAATATGAGAAAGCTGTGTAGCTTTGTCAACCATAGTTTTTCCCACCGGTTTCTCGGCTTTACTATACAAGCACATTATGCTACTAAGTAAATAGCGCATTGCCTTGTTTACGTGCCTTTGACCAGCCATCATATTTTCTAATTTTTTTTTATTTTGCAGGCCAACCTATTTGAAATAGTTGGAGGATTCATTATTTAGTGATTTCTCTTCACTATTGCTTGCCCGGTCAGCAGTTTCACCAAATGTTGATCCAGCAGCGGTGGATTCTTCATTTTTGCCGTTTGGGGGCGTTCTCAAAATTCTAGAATTCCTCCGAAAAGGATTCTCTGCTGTACGCCCCATACTATTCTCGGAGGCCATAACCTCAGTGAGAAAATAGTTTGGGTACACCTGTTAGTGAGTACGTTCAGTCCCTGCCGCTAAAACCTAACTTATATTATAAATGGTTGGCAATGCCTAAACCAAAAGCAAGACGAAAAGGAGAAAAAAGCGGAAAAGCGAAAACGGAGAACAGCTGATTGATCAAAGCAAAACGGCAAATTAAAAAATAAGCGCACGATTGATTCGCTGTTATTAATGGAAATAAAAAGTTATTACTAAATAATTTGGAAATTGGCCGCGAAAAGGGGCAGGTATTTGCAAACAAATTTTGTTTAAATTAAATTGTACTTATCTATTTGTTTTTGTTTAGTATCCACTTGGATCGTCCGGAATTCCGGTAAGTCCTACCACAAAAATCTAGTGTTTTCACTATGAAAAGCTAGGATTATTCAGCGAATAATCCAAGAGCGTAAATAACACGTCCACTTCACTCAACACTAAGCTTTACGTAAGGTTGCCATGCAACGTGCATATACTCGCATATGCAATACATGTGTACCGGCAGCAGCGCAACCGCAAGCAACATTGATGCGACAAGTTGCAACAAGTTGTGTTAGTAGTTGTTGTTATTTGTTTTTGTTGTTGTAAGTGTTTACCCAGTCTCACTACTCCTATTTGCCAAAACCGGCTTAGTTTGTGGCTTAGTCCTTAATTCGCAATGCCACTATCCCGTTATTTAATGGCAGCCGAGTGATAAATTGAAATGCGTCCAAATTGATAGGCGTAATCTGGGCACGAATTGTCCAATTTTACAGTCTTACTTCGGGGTTAGTTCGCTTTAGTGGAGTATTGAGATGTTCCTGCTAGGATTTGAAACATAATAAAGTTGGTTCTGACTTCTGAAATCCTTTAATTTGAGTGAGACCTTGTTTCTTACTATAGAAGTTGACATCCAGGATGTTCCAAGGGTAGATTCCAAAAGACACTAGGGGAGCAGGACTCTACTTCTATCTATGCCCGCGAATCCGAAATGGCTTGCGCAGGTGTATACTCCAATGATATTTGCAACTCTCTTTCTATCCGTCTACCAAACTCAGGCAACTTTTTCCAAGCCTAAGTACTAGGTATAGAGAAGGCCTGTACAATTCGATTGAATAACTTCGGGAGAATACAGTATGCAACCATATACACAGAGAGCCAGGCGGCATTACTGTCAATGGTTGATTCCAGAGCAGTAAAAAAATCGCAGGAGGGCTTTTAACTCACCGAGTTGGTTAGCTAGGAGCGAAGCTGAGGGGGAGTTAATATCATGCTCACTGGGAACGTTCGAAAGATAGCTTTATATGCATTTTGAACAAATAGCTCAGAGCAGATGGAAATCAAACATACATTGCAAGGTGACAAAGAAGATATGGCCCAAGTATGATAGGAATAGAAGCAATGACTAGTTAAATAGATCCAAAAATAGCATACATACGAGTATAAAGAACATGCATTAAAAATGGGCCTGCCTTATAAAAATATTTGCCGCACCTGCAATCTAGAAGGGAATACAGAAATCGTCTTCAACGTCTAACACAAACAGAGCATAATTAGCCCATGAGGGCAACATACTACCTACCTAGTATGAAAGTTGACTCGCTAGAAGCGATTCAACAATTCTTATCAAAATCTGGAGACAAAATGTTTCAATAATAATTTAAGAACCGCTTAAAGGCATATTAGAAAAAGACAGCATTCAGGTTATAGGATAATGTTAAACAATGAGACCGAGAGCTCTTCTGTGCTTGAAAGGCGATTGAAGAATTGCCAGAAAAGCTCAAGCTTAAATCATGGAAGTAACGTCTAAAAGCTTTTAAGAGTTTAAAGTTCCAGTTAACAGATGACGCTGGAGCTCTCAGTTAATTTGAAATTAAAAATCTTGTAAAATAACTATCAAAACAAAGGTAACTTCGAAGCAAAATCGGCTTAGGAAATGTTTTCGCTTCAGCTTATTGCTGTAAAAATAAAGGCTTCAAATTCAGCATTAACATTTATCTGTTAAATTCGAAAACTATGTATCGATCTGGAATATCAGATGTATATCTCATAACCTCTGTTGGAATAAACCCTCGAAAAAATTTTTGAAATATTCTCGAAGGAAAGTTCTTATGTTCTTGTGTAGGTCATAAATAGTTGGTAAACCCTAGTAGATATCTTAATGCAATGTACTTCTGTAATCAAAAGTCAAAAGTTTGGGGATGAAATATCTCTAAGATGTGGAGTAAAACTCTTGCGAATTCTGATTCTATTCTCAACAGACCTTATATTTATACCTAAATATTTATTTATTCATCCATTGATTTCAACACTTCGATACCTGTGATCTTTCCTTAGATTCAAGTTGTGTTTAAACTCGAGTTTGCCGCCTTGTGTCAATGAACAAATTGTGTGTTTACCATGCTCTGAGTTTAACAGTAAAAAAAGTTTTTTCAAGACGTACGGAAGGAAATTGTGAGTTTGCGGTGTAAAATGAAGCTCGACCGATTGGCTTTCTGAATTCATTTTTGAATTCTATCAATAGGTTAGGAACTTTATTTTATTAAACTCGAGTAAGCTGCCAGTCATAAGTGTATAAGTATGCCTTGCACTCCATTCTTAAAACTTCTCTACATATTAAGTGCCGTATGCTTGTGAGTCCGCCCCAAGTAGCCACTTAAGTACTTAACAAACATATGCTTAAGTTCAGTGATTAAATAAAATTGTGGTCAAAAATAAAATGGCAAGTTTAAACATTAGTAATGCTTGTAAATGGCTACCACCAGTAACCTGCCCACAAAAACACGCACACACACCCCCAACGCACTTTAAAGGAGACTTTTATCTTAAGTAAAACCAAAAGCAAAAAGAACAAGTAAGGAAGGGCTAAGTTCGGGTGTCACCGAACATTTTATACTCTCGCATGATAAAGTGATAATCGAGATTTCATTATCCATCATTTACATATTTTTCAAATACCGTATTTGTGTAAAGCTTTATTCCGCTATCATCATTGGTTCCTAATGTATGTATATATTATTCAGAGAAGGCATCAGATGGAATTCAAAATAGCGTTATATTGGAAGAAGGCGTGGTTTTGAACCGATTTCACCTATATTTCGTACATGTCATCAGGGTGTTAAGAAAATATTATATACCGAATTTCATTGAAATCGGTCTAGTAGTTCCTGAGATATGGTTTTTGGTCCATAAGTGGGCGAAGCCACGCCCATTTTCAATTTTTAAAAAAAGCCTGGGTGCAGCTTCCTTCTGCAATTTCTTCCGTAAAATTTAGTGTTTATGACGTTTTTTTTTAGTCCGTTAACGCACTTTTAGTGATTTTCAAACATAACCTTTGTATGGGAGGTGGGCGGGGTTATTATACGATTTCTTCCATTTTTGAACTGTATATGGAAATGCCTGAAGAAAACGACTCTGTAGAGTTTGGTTGACATAGCTATAGTAGTTTCCGAGATACGTACAAAAAACTTATTAGGGGGCGGGGCCACGCCCACTTTTCCAAAAAAATTACGTCCAAATATGCCCCTCCCAAATGCGATCCCTTGTACCAAATTTCACTTTAATATCTTTATTTATGGCTTAGTTATGACATTTTATATTGTGCCCATCTTCGAACTTAACCTTCTTATGGAGCTAAGGAATACGTGTACCAAGTTTCATCATGATATCTCAATTTTTACTCAAGTTGCAGCTTGCACGGAAGGACGGACGGACAGACGGACGGACGGACAGACAGACATCCGGATTTCGACTCTACTCGTCACCCTGATCACTTTGGTATATATAACCCTATATCTGACTCTTTTAGTTTTAGGACTTACAAACAAACGTTATGTGAACAAAACTATAATACTCTCCTTAGCAACATTAGTGCGAGAGTATAAAAAGGAAAATAAAATGAGCATAGACCAATCAAGTAGCACTTAAATTCCCGAAGTGCTTGGCTACTCGCAGCAAAGAATGTAAGGTCACTACAGTGGGTGGACAAAGAAACAATCACAAATTAGTTTTTATTTTGAAGTTCTCTTTTGCGTGGCACGAAGAGGCAAGAAGAGAACTAAGTAGCAGAAAATTTAGTATTTGCACAGCCATTGTAATTGGGTAATTACAAAGAATGCGTTGTATATCGAAAGGATACGTGCACGAACATATGTATGAGGTGGAAAAGAAAGTAGAAAGGATGCAAGAACACTTCTAAGTAACTGTACACACAGAAAAGTGCTGATGGCAGATGGAAGAAGATGAAAGCGTGTAAAGTGATGTAAAAATGAATGGTTATATTTATGTGGGTGTGTTTGTGTGTTTGTAAATAAGGGCATACTTGAGCAAACAAGTGACTGACAATCCCACAAGAACTTACAAGGACTTAGAAATGTGGGTTCTGCGCCTGTGGCGTGACTGCAGCTTAAATTTAATTTTGTGTACTGCTAGTGCGAAGGTCGTGTTTGTGTATGAAATTGTTTTTGAAGAATATGCAGCAGCAAATAAACAAGGGATGCGCAACGTCTAATACAATGCATAGAGTAGATCTGATTTCAATTAGAACTTAGTTGTTATAAGTAATGTCCTAATTTATCTCTTCTAGACTTTAAATATTTAGACCCATTCACTATTTATACCAGTTCGGCTCTTTCTCAGATAATCTGTGTTCGCTTTTGAACCAGCCTTTACTCGTCTTCTTTACCGAATATCTCATATAATATATACCTATTACATTAGAAAAGCTTGTCCAATATGGCTCCTAACTACAAATTAATCAAGGCAGGTCAAGCTGAAAGTCGATTTATAAGTCAAACCTGCGGTGGATTCTTCGGTATCTGAGACTTCAAAGGTATAGTTGGATTTCCATAACTCCTATTTAAACCAGTGCGTTGTACGGGCTTATGTAACAACCTCTTTACATTTTCTTATCTGAATGCTTGGTTGGAAGCTTATTAGTCTCGATTTAGACATCTAGATGGCGTTTGATCAAGGAAGGTCAAGCACAAGTTCGAGTTGGAAGTCAAGTGAGCCAACCTGCCAACCAACCTTTCTGCGTCTTCATAACTGAACGTTTCATTTAGAAAGGCTTAACATGCTCGATCTAGAGCCCCAGCTTGACCTTCATCAACGAAGTTCAAGCTATTTCGTTCAATTTCAAGCTATAATAAAAGCAATAGGTCGAGTAGTGGTTTAGCTATGGTATTTCACTGAAAAGTGAACGCTATGATTATTTTTTAAGGAAACGCCATTTTGTAGGTGTGGTAATGGTCCGGTTTCACTAATCGGCCATATCAATCTCCATAAAGAGCCAAGAAACGCAAGTTTTATAGAGATGTCTTAATTTATTCACGTTAAAATTTGCACGAAAATCGGATAGATAACAATATTCTGTAAAATAAGTTCTGGCTTGCGTTTTCTTGGATATATTAATTTAATCTATATATGAACTACCCTTATAACCTTTTATGGACTTAAGACGTGAGTTCGGACTTTTTCAATCAGGTTTCTAGCTAGTTTCTAGGCCGTCTATGTAACATTTAATGATTTTCGGGTATTTACGAATATTGTTACCACTACTGGCAGTGTAAGTATCTACATAATTCTTCTTCTTCTTAATTGGCGTAGACACCGCTTACGCATTTACAGCCGAGTTAACAACAACGCGCCAGTCGTTTCAACATCCTTCCAAAGGAATGGAGGTCTTCCTCTTTCTCTGCTTCCCTCGGCGGGTACTGCGTCGAATGCTTTCAGAGCTGGAGGTGTTCTGTTGGCAAGAGTTATTCTGCGTTGGATTTCAAGGCTGGCATTGATGGTGGTGTTTACACTGGTTCCAAGATAGACGAAATTATCTACGACTTCAAAGTTACTGACTGTCAACAGTGACATGAGAGCCAAGCCGCGAGTGCGACGACTGTTTGTTTGATGACAGGAGATATTTCGTCTTGCCCTCGTTCACTGCCAGACCCATTTCTCTTGCTTCCTTCTCCAGCCTGGAGAAAGCAGAACTAACGGCGCGGGTGTTGAGGCCGATGATATCAATGTCATCGGCATACGCCAGCAGCAGTAACCTCTTATAAAAGATTGTACCTGCTCGATTAAGCTCTGCAGCTCGAATTATTTACTCCAGCAATAGTGCTCAATATCATAATGGCAATGACATAAGTGCAGCTATTTTTCGTGCTGTCAAAAGCAGCTTTGAAATCGACGAAGAGGTGGTGTGTGTCGATTCTCCTTTCACGGGTCTTTTCCAAGATTTGGCGCATGGTGAATATCTGGTCGGTTGTTGATTTTCCAGGTTTAAAGCCACACTGATAAGGTTCAATTAGTTTGTTGAGGGTGGGCTTTAATCTTTCACACAATACGCTCGATAGAACCTCATAGGCGATGTTGAGAAGGCTTATACCATTGTAGTTGGCGCAGATTGTGGGATCTCCCTTTTTGTGGATTGGGCAGAGCACACTTAAATTCCAATCGTTGGACATGCTTTCGTCCGACCATATTTTACAAAGAAGCTGATGCATGCTCCTTATCAGTTCTTCGCCGCCATGTTTGAATAGCTCGGCCGGTAATCCGTCGGCCCCCTTCACTTTGTTGTTCTCCAGGCGGGTAATTGCTATTCGAACTTCTTCATGATCGGGCAATGGAACGTCTGCTCCATCGTCATCGATTGGGGAATCGGGTTCGCCTTCTCCTGGTGTTGTACGTTCACTGCCATTCAGCAGGCTGGAGAAGTGTGTTCCCTCCATAATTTAGGTAGTATGCTCTGGGCATCGGTGACTAGATCACCATTGGGGGTTCTACAAGAGTATGCCCCGGTTTTGAAACCTTCTGTAAGTCGCCGCATTTTTTCGTAGAATTTTCGAGCATTACCCCTGTCGGCCAGCTTATCAAGCTCTTCGCACTCACGCATTTCTGCCCCTTTCTTTTCCTGTCTGCAAATGCGTCTCGCTTCCCTCTTCGACTCTCGGTATCTATCCCATCCCGCACGTGTTGTGGTCGATCGTAACGTTGCGAGGTAGGCAGTCTGTTTTCTCTCCGCTGCGACACGGCACTCCTCGTCGTACCAGCTGTTCTTTTTCATTTTCCGAAGACCAATGGTTTCGGAAGCAGCTGTACGTAAGCTGTTTGAAATGCCGTCAGACAGTTCCCTTATACCGAATTGTCGTTCGGCTGTCTGTTGTGATTGCAGCTTCTCAACGTCAAACCTTCCTTGTGTTTGTTGACGTGCGCTTTTTGCTGCACAGAGGCGGGTGCGAGTCTTAGCTGCAACAAGATGGTGGTCGGAGTCGATATTAGGACCTCGGAACGTACGCACGTCCAGAACACTGGAGACGTGTCTTCCGTCTATCACAACATGATCGATCTGGTTTTTGGCTTTTCGATCAGAAGACAGCTTGATGTATGTTCTTGTGCTGGAATCTAGTACCACATATAACCATATTTCAGGCCCCGGCGAAGTCGATCAGCCTCAACCCATTTGGAGATGTTTCATCGTGGAGGCTGAATTTACCGACCGTAGTGCCAAAGATACCTTCTTTGCCCATCCTGGCGTTAAAGTCGCCAAGCACGATTTTGACATCGTGGCGGGGGCAGCTCTCATAGACGCGCTCCAAGCGCTCATAGATGGTATCTTTAGTCACATCGTTCTTCTCTTACGTCGGGGCGTGGGCGCAAATCAACGATATGTTGAAGAACCTCGCTTTGATGCGGATTATGGCTAGACGTTCATTCACCGGAGTGAATGATAGTACTCGGCGACGGAGTCTCTCTCCCACCACGCATCCCACACCAAGCTTGCGCTCCTTTATATGGCCACTGTAGTAAATACCACAAGGACCTACTCGTCTCTGTCATTTTCCCGTCCATGGCATTTCTTGGACGGCGGTGATGTCAGCCTTTATTTTTGCGAGGACATCAACCAGCTGAACAGCGGCACCTTCCCAATTAAGGGACCGGACATTCCAGGTGCATGCCCTGATATCGTAGTCCTTATTTCGTTTGCCATGGTCGTTATTAAAAAGGGATGTTTCTCTTCCGAGGCTGTTGGTAATTTTGCATTGGTATGATTTTTTACGTGGCGGGTTTCAAAACGAGCGCACAACCCTGCGGAGGGTATGTTTCGCCTTCTCACTTTAGCTTGCCTTCAAAAGGATGTTCTTAGGCTACCCAGAGGATACTTGGTCAAAGACCGGAAGTTGTGAGCTGCTTGAGTCATACATATGTAAAAGAATCATTTCTTGCCACTCCCAAGTGAATGGCGATCAGAGAACTTTCCTCACTTGCGTGAACTTCTTCACATGACTCCATCCTCCGCCTAAACACTTGCTGTATTAAATACCGTTATTTCCCTCTACTACAAACGCAATAGTTAATGCATTGATTGCAAAATTAAATGTCCAATTAAATTTCGTTTAAGAATTTAATTACGGCACAATTAAGAAATTCACACAAACTCAAACAAAAATATTTGAGTTGTATACAAGCCTTGTGCGGTGATAAGAGCATATCCAGCTTGTTGCCAACGGCGTGGTTGTCAAGGGCTAAGGGCCATGAAGCGGCGAATGAGGATGGTCAAACATTTCACACATGAGTTTGTGTGATGTTTTGTGTATTCTCGTGTGCATGTTTGTGATTTTGTATTCTTGTGTGAGCATTGTTATTGTTGTTTGTGTTTGTAATCCTGTTCAGTTTTTCTTCCATTTAAGTTGTTAACAAACTGTTTTAGCAGCCATTTTAATGCCATACTTCAGTACACACTTTTGTTACTTACGTTGCATAGGGTGATTTTTGACTTGATAACTTTTTTTCTACTTTATTGTTACTTTTTTAATTTCATTTAAATGTTGACCGCGGCTGCGTCTTAGGTGGTCCATTCGGAAAGTCAATTTTGGGCAGAACTTTTTACCGTCGAAATGTTGTCTTCCAAAGCTGGAATAGTTGCTGGCTTATTTCTAGTAGCCCCACAAAAAATAGTCTAAAGGCATTAAATCGCATGATCTAGGTGGCCAACTGCCCATGCATCGAAAAATGCACTGTTTGGTGTGGTTTGTACGCTGGTGGAATCATTGGACCGTATTTTTTCAAAGATGCTGTTGGACGCAACGTTACGGTGAATGGCGATCGCTCTCGTTCGATGCTAACAAACTTTTTGTTGCCAAAAATGGAAGAACTGAACTTGGTTGACATGTGGTTTCAACAAGATTGTTACACGATTCTATATTTTGAGGGAAAACTTCGGAGAACAATTCATGAAATTTTAGCAAGATCCATTTTTAAAAATAGTCAAGTCTAAAGTCTACAGAAATAAGCCAGCAACTACGAGACAACATTTCCGAAGAAATTCGGGCTACCGAAATGCTCGAAAAAAGTTGCCCAAAATTGGACTTTCGAATGGACCCTAAGACGCAGCCGCGGTCACCATTTAAATGAAATTATCTTCAAAAAGTAAATGTCATGAACCAATCTAACGTTTCAAATAAAGAACCGATGAGATTTTGCAAATTTTATGGGTTTTTTTTTTTTTTAAAAGTTATCAAGCTCTTAAAAAATCACCCGATATATTTTCAAACTTAACACTTGCATGTAATGACTGCTGTTGTTTCAAATGATCGCCTCGTCTCAATTCGCACTGGTCAGTCGTTAATGCCTCGGGCGCTTAGTGCGTGAAATGATGTGTTCTTTTGTTGTTGAATGTTAGTAAGTTTCTATTGAAATTTAATTGAAATTTTTAGGTCAAACAAAAGTTATTACCGCTGAGTTAGTTTTTGGGTTAGTTATTATTGGCATTTTCGTATTCCTTTCCCTGGAATTGAAGTACTTCGTCGAATGAAGAAGACCCTTTACAAACAATCTACCATGACATTATTGTCGTCTCGCCACAACGATGTTCCTGGGGCTGATGGATTACCGACTTAGTTGTTAAAAGATGGCGGCGAATCGGATAGGACCTCTCTGAACCGTTCAATACCCGATAGTATTTTAAACGGGGTGATTTTTTCCGTTCGTCTTCTTCAACTAATCTGAACCGCAGTGGGACTGACTACTTTAAAAGTACAATTCAACTGGGGTACGCAGATGATTTTGACATTGTTATTTTGTATCAACAATATCACGTTCAAAGTTAGTAGCGCCATCTACCGTGGAATGTGTAATATGTATCTATATATGCTGTAGCTTCTATAATAAATAAATGATATGGCTCCAGCGAATCTGTTGAACGGGGTGTATAAACTAAACATACTTGAATGTCGTTCATCAGCTGCAGTGATGGCGTCCAGTGAAGTTTGGCATAGACGTCTAGGACATGTCAACAGCCAGTATTTGAATAAGATGCAAGATACAGTACAGGGATTAACACTTGATAGTATGATATATCAAAGTCATCATGTGTCACTTGTTGTGAAGGCAAGCAGAGCCGCTTACTTACAGAATAGGACTGTAACAGCATCATTAAATTATAAAACTCCTTTCGAGATGTGGACGGGCAGACAGCCTAATAAGTCACTTACGTGTTTTTGGTAGTACAATCATGGTACATGTGCCAAAAGAAAACAGATTAAAGTGGGATAGAAAGTCTGAAAAATGGATCCTAGTCGGTTATTCCAATGATGTCAAATGGTATAGGATTTACAACCCGAAGTCTAATGTTACGATACAACTACCAGTCGAGATGTTATAGTATTGGAGAAGATAGAGACAGACAGTATTCTGAATGTACAGGAAGATGGTTCAGATGAGGTGAATATGGTTCCAGTGGAGGAAAACTTGATACTTCAGGAAAATTCACTTGAACAGTTAGAGAGATATGGATGAAAGTGTAGAGCTGTATGAACCTTGTGAAGGTGACACATTAGACAGCTCTGTGGTACAACAGACAGTGAAGACTCTATAATACTTAACAATACCAACATAATAAGTGGTCCTCGGGAGAGGCAAAAGCCAGACAAATTTGGATTTCTAGGTGCTCATGTAGAAGATGACAGCATGTTCACGGGTGAGATATCAGTGCAAGAAGCATGTTCACGGGTGATGATATCAGTGAACTTGTAGATGTTCCAATAAAGAAGCCAAGTGGGTTTTACGAAAAAATTGGATGGTCCTGAGAAAGCACAGTGGTTGACTATACAGAAACTTTTTCACCTGTAGTGAGGCGCACAACTCTTAGACTATTATTTGCATTATCTGTAAAGTTAGGTTTAGAAGTTAATCATTTAGACGTAAAGACTGCTTTCTTGAATGGTGATTTAGAAGAAAACATTTATATGAAAATGCCAAATTGTTATGATAATAGTAGCTCAGTTGGTAAAGTATTGAAACTTAAAAAGGCTGTTTATGGACTTAAGCAGGCCTCTAGAGCTTGGAATAAAAAAGTTGATGGTTGTTTGATAAGTAATGGTTACAAAAGGTCAAAAGTTGAGCCATGTATATATATAAAATATATTAACAAATGTATAACCATTGTAACAATCTATGTTGACGATTTCTTTATATTTTCCAGTGATAAAATTGAAACTAAGAACTTGAAACAGATTTTATCTAATAAGTTATAATATGTATATAGATCAACTTTTGGGTAAATTTAATTTAAATGATTGTAAGACTGTTGACACTCCGAAGGAGGTCAAACTAAATATAAGTAAAGGTGAAGTAGGTGTAAACAATGACATACCCTATCAACAACTAATTGGCAGTTTAATGTACCTGTCAGTCTTAACTAGGCCAGATATTAGTTACTCTATAAGTTTTCTACTCAATTTAATAATTGCCAGACAAAAGAGCATTGGGAATATGCAAAGAGAGTACTGAAATATCTAAAATGAACTAAAAGTTATGGAATAAAATATTGTAAAGAAGGTAATTCAGAAATAACAGGGTATGTAGATGCTGATTGGGCATCTAACTCTATATATAGGAGATCGTATACTGGAATGTGTTTTTTATTATGTAATGGTGCAATATCATGGGAATGTAAAAAACAGAAATGTGTAGCCCTCTCTAGCACTGAATCAGAGTATATTAGTCTATCTGAGGCATGTAGGGAAGCATTGTATCTAAAGGAATTACAATATGAAATAACTAATAAAATGTACACAATCAGCCTGTATAATGATAATCAGGGTGCACAAAAACTGTGTGCAAATCCAGTATTTCACAAACGTACAAAGCACATTGACATCAAATATAATTTTTGTCGTGATCTAGTAAAAGATAAGATTGTTAAAATACTGTATTTGCCAACATCTGATATGCCGGCTGATATTTTAACTAAAAGTTTATGTACAACAAAACACTATAAGTTTATGTCGCTTCTTGGCATAGTTTCTATAAAAAAAAATTATATAAATTTTTTCAGTGGGGGTGTTATTTTGTATCGACAATATCACGTTCAAAGTTATTAGCGCCATCTACCGTAGAATATGTAATATGTATCTTTATATGATGTAGTTTGCTTCTATAATAAATTAATTCAGTTCTTGTCTGTGATTCACGTGTTTCATTTAATTTTAGACATCGTAGGCCTCAACAACAGAGCTGTCAGTGTAGCCTAGCGAAAGCGTAAGGTTCGTCTTGTTGTGAAGGAGAGAAAAACAGTGTCGGTAGCTATAAGCTTAAAAAAAAGTTAAAGATTTGTATGTTTCGAAACTAGTATGCATTGAACCAATAATCTAAACTTGGAGATCAGGCGCAGAATAATTCTTGCCTACAGGTGCTACTTCGCTTTCTCGACGAACAAACATTACGCTCTATAAGTTTCTCATCATTCCAATCCTATTTTACGGCGCAGAAACATGGACGATGTCCAACCAAGATGAGAAAGCACGAGCTTCACTCAAAGTTTATTTAGTGACTCCACAAGGTCATCAGTACCTACTAAAATCAAGGAATTTGGAGATATTTTGAGTTTTCTTCCTTATTGTTTACGTATAAATTATGAGTAGTATTTTTATAGAGATTTTCCAAGCCAACATTGACTAACTTCGATTTTCAATAACCTATGTTTATTGAAGGACTTAACAGGTTTTACTACTTCATCAATATATTGAGTACATTTGCCTTGGCAACACTGTGCGAAAGCTCTTTTTTAACTCACGGCTTTATGGAAGTCGAAAAGAACTGAGCAGGCAAAAGGGGCCATTATAATACTCTTAACTGAAATGCTTGGCCCTATGCTAGACTTTTCAGTCAACCGCATCACGATATTGTTGGTATTGTTATGAGGTCATGAAATTCGTAGTAAGCGCCTTCGAGCGGCCGTAAATTCTATATGGAATGGTTTCGAAGCTTCTCAAAGGTCTCATAAGAATTTTCCAAATGTCTTTTTCGAAGAAAAGGTCACATACTGTATAAACAATAAGAAAAAAGTGGCACGATCGTCTCTGGTAAATCTATTTGTTAATCTTCTATACAGCTGTCTTTCCCCAGCGGGTTCGGAGTGAGACAACTTAAAGTTGTCGAATATAGGAATTTCTGACTCTGTAAGAAGTAGTTGTTGATTTCTATTAAGCCATTCCATTACCAATGGATGAATTCCAGTCGGAGTTGCAGACAGAAAAGTCCTTTCTATTTTATTGAAAATGGTTGAATTCTTTTAAAATTATGTATCTTTGAATAATAGACGTTCTTTTGTTGATAGTTACCCAGAGAATTCATAACAAATGGATAAGGATGAAATGAGCATAACTAGAAGTTAGATGAACATAACGCATGTCTGACTAAGCTATAAGATCCCAAGAAGAAAGCCTTTGTATCTAAAAATGTTCAAACTCTTTGGGTAAAGGTGCGTAGAATCCAGAGTTTCAGAACTCACCATTTGGTGAACAATAATAAGCTGACGATCAAAGTCACGAAGCTCAGCATTCCAAACTATTATTCTTAACAACAGCACGCCAGTCGTTTCTTCTTTCCGCTACGTGGCGCCAATTGGATATTTCAAGCGAAGCCAGGTCCTTCCACCTGGTTTTTTCACGGAGTGGAGGTCTTTCTCTTTATGTGCTTCCCACGGCAGGTACTGACCTAGCCAGCGCAGTCTTCTTCTTCTTAATTGGCGTAGACACCGCTTACGCGATTATAGCCGAGTTAACAACAGCGCGCCTGTCGTTTCTTCTTTTCGCTACGTGTCGCCAATTGGATATTCCAAGCGAAGCCAGGTCCTTCTCTAATTGGTCCTTCCAACGGAGTGGAGATCTTCCTCTGCTTCCCCCGGCGAGTACAGCGTCGAATACTTTCAGAGCTGGAGTGTTTTTGTCCATCCAGAGAACATGACCTAGCCAGCGTAGCCGCTGTCTTTTAATTCGCTGAACTATGTCGATGTCGTCGTATATCTCGTACAGCTCATCGTTCCATCGAATGCGGTATTCGCCGTGGCCAATGCGCAAAGGACCATAAATCTTTCGCAGAACTTTTCTCTCGAAAACTCGCAACGTCGACTCATCAGTTGTTGTCATCGTCCAAGCCTCTGCACCATACAACAGGACGGGAATTATGAGTGACTGATAGAGTTTGGTTTTTGTTCGTCGAGAGAGGACTTTGCTTCTCAATTGCCTACTCAGTCCGAAGTAACACCTGTTAACAAGAGTTATTCGGCTTTCGATTTCGAGGAAAAATATTGCTGGAACATTATGCCTTCAGTCCTATGCTGATGAGAGTAAATCCATGTGTTTAAATGTATCAAAACAAACTGATAGTTTTGTGTTGTGTATGTATGTGGATGCTCCAAGTTGTTAGTTTAAGAGCCACTTATTTGAAGCGATCTTTCTTTGTCCAAATGAGTGTAATAAAAATTGCTAACACCCGCTAGCAACCAACAGCCAGAAGCCGCAAAGTAACTAACCGAGTAGCCAGGCAACCAAACGACGAAACAGCCAAGCTTCCAAGTTAAAGCAATTTACTCGAAGTCAAGGCATTCAGCCAGTTGCATTTTCTCGGATAGATCTACCAAACGTGCAACAACAACTACAAATATTTTAGAATTTTCTTGTTTTTGCTATTGTAGTTGTCGACTCGCATTACTTTCAGCCGGGGTAATAATTAAGCGCGAGCATCTCAGAGCTTCCAACGCTTGCAGACTGTAATGTGCACGCAAGTGATGTTTGTTGGTGAGGGCGGGCTAGTGAGTTAATGTTGCGCGTTGCGCCATGGAGTATGGAATGTGGACTTATACTGTGGGCTTAATTATTTTTAATATAATTTTTTAAGCGAAATAAGATCAGCTCAGATGGTTCCAAGCAGCTCACTTACACTAAAGAAGGATATTCAGCAATAGATAGATAAAATTAGATCTATCCTTCTATCTGTCACAACGACTCACATAGGCCCAGTACACTGCTAAAATATATGTAATTCTTGGAGCCATTGAGGCGGTGTGATCCCTATTCGGATACAGGAATCCAATACTCTTTCCTTATTGCGGAGCAGCTCCTTTATGGTATGACAACCAACCGCAATACATAGTTCTTGGCAAGCTCATCAGACAGTCTATTTCCAGCTATACATTTGTGACTTGGCTGAGTGCCGAGGGGAACTGAGTTGGGACCTGATAGGCTATTTAGGCTATATCAGGATTTCCCAATAAGTCATTTGCACACCATGAGTGCTTTTGTAGCTTTTACTATAGTCAGATCCTCATGATGCTTCCACCGAAGAGTGGAATTCAGAGTGAGACGCAGATATTTGACCACATGAGTAACCTCTAACTCTTTGCAGCCAAGGATAAGTTCTTAAGTACTGACACCTAGACCTGCTTTTGGGACGATGGTCTAGCAATAGATGAGACTTAAGGCTTGTAATTTGTGGATATGCCACATATTTACTTAGAAAAGAATGTTTTTGAAGACTTTTCTATGGGCCGACCGCTTATATTCCTAAAAATCCAATCTTTAGACAGCCTTTAGACATTCCGAGTCAATTTGCTAATCGAGGGTTTTCACGGGGTTTGAAGGCTGTTAATGAATTTAACAACATTTGTACTCCTTACAGAAAAAACGAGATGGTAATATCTTCTAAAAACCTCTTTTATTAGGAATGTGAGGATGTCTGAAGTTTCCGTAGGTTAAGGTCTCCGTAGGTTTTTTGAGAGAAATACGGTTTTTGAAAAATATAATAAAGCAGTGTCTTAATGGAGGCTATGAATTTTGATATAAGATCATTTTAAGATTTGTTATGAAAGAATTTAGGGAGGTTATACCATGTAATAGCTAAATTATGATTTTGACTTATAAGATTTGATGTTGAGTAATGTGCTATTGAAAGGCGATATATCATGTGGTATTATTTTTTGTACATGATATGAATTTGTGATAAGACGTAATGTTCTGATGTGAGGTAATATAAATTTTTTTTTAGTTTATATGTAATGTGAACATCAGAAGTAATTAAGAACTCAAAATTCGGTGGTTTAGAGATGTGACGCGGGATTTTGAGTTAGTGTAAACATTCTTAATGCGTCTATTTGATGTGATGTGTTATTTAAAAAACGGTGGTGGTTTGGCGGTGTGGAATGCAATTTTAGGTTATTGTGAAGATTTTAAGTGCGTAACTGTAATGTAATATCATATGATGTGTTATAATGTAATACAAGTACATATGCGGCTTAAAGTGATATGCTGATAACACTGTGGAACATTTTTGGGATTATTGTCTGGGGGGTGAGAAATTCCAAGTCAGGGTGATGGTACTAGGTCAGTATAGTAAAACCCTCGAAGAGTTTGGCGTTCGTATGTGTCAGTTTTTTTATGACCTTTTAAATTTTTCCTTATGTTTTCTTGATGTTTTTTCGCTTAGTTTTAACATTTTGGCAAAAACGTAGTTTAACATAACTCGCGAACCACTATTATCTATTTTTCCAATCCATTAGACGGTTGTAGCAGCTTTTACACACTATATTTGGTACCCAATTTTCGTTCACTATAACATTTAAAAGGTCATAAAAAAACTGACACATACGAACGCCAAACCCTTTAAGGGTTTTACTATACTGACCTAGTAACATCACCCTGACTTGGAATTTCTCACCCCCCAGATTATCTGTTGTACTGCGTAACTGCAAGCGTTTTTATTATTTTTGTTTTGAATTACTTTAAATTGTTAAAATGCTAAATAAAATATACTTTCATAAATCAAGTGTAACTACTGTGCCAAACCAGAAATTATAAATAGATTTGAGAGATTGTGTGTGTAAGTTTGTTTTTATAAACAAATACTTTGAGTGGATTTAGTGGATTGAGTGGCCATATCGGTAATGACCAAGCGTATATGTAGTAAGTATATACTATAGACGCAATTAATGTGGCACTGCAAACTGCGGTAATGAGTGCCAAGCAGCATTGTTAAGGGAATTTAAGCTCAAACTTTGCCACTTTATGCACTCGATCTAGCAAAGGGTTTGCAGAAAACTCGTTTGTGAGTCTGTGTAAAATTCCTCGTATTTTAAGAGTTAGAGTGGATTTTTTGGCTATAAAACATTTGATGAAACTTAAGAAAGTTTTTGGGAAGTTCGCAGCTGGTCGTGTGTAAGTCTTCTTTTAATGCATATTTTTCTATAAAATTTTATCCATATTTCACAAGTAATGTTATCGACTTTTATCCATATTTTTCAAACAATATTATCGTCTTTTGATAGTGCGTTTAGCGAAATTTTTTATTAACGTTATCGATAATTTTAATGTATTGTGTTTAATATATTATACTTTTATTCATCATGCAATATTTTTAATAAAATTTTCTTTATCGATTTTTTTAATTATTTTACTTAAACATGTTAATGTGAAAAACAAATTGAAATGCATTGGTTTTAAACACTTTGTCAAAAACCATCTTTTTTATAAGAAATACTATTATAGTATTTTTATTCGAAAAAGGCATTAGTTCAAATTTCTTTACCAACAAATATTTTTGGATCTTTTTCAAATTAATTTTAACCTTTGATTATTTATATTCATAATGTATTTTTTTTAAAGATTGTCTTTAAAAATCTTATGATTTTTTCCAAATACCTTTTACTTCTTTTTATATTTATACACTTATATTTATATGTGAAGAATTGCTATATACGATGGTTTAGCATTTTATCGTTTTTTAAGTATTTGTTTTAGATATTCATCTTAAAAAAAAATTATGAACTTATTCCAAATATCTTTTATTTCTGTTAAAATGTATATATTTAGATTTAGATGTGAAATTTTCTTATATATGATGATTAGGGTTATCATCGATTTTTAAATTTATTATCGTATTAAAAATTTGCTGTATTGTTTATCTAAAATATAATCTTTAATTGTAATGTTATTGGTTTCTTTGTGACGATGTTTGCAATAACATATTATATACTTTTTAATTTATGTTTTAGAAATTTTTCACTATAAAAAATTTTCAATGGTAATATTACTGCTTTTGTCAATGTGTGCAATAATTGATAATTATCTATATCTTTTTGAAAAAGTGTTATCGATAAGTATTTATCTATTTTGACTATACATGTACAAACGAATTATTGTCAACATTTTTGTAATTCGTCGATAACTTCAGCAAATTATCTTTTCGATAATTGTAATGAGCTCGCATAATCGATGAATTTGTGTTAAAAATTTGTATCGATGTTTGTGGTTATTCACAAAAGACTTACATTTTATAATAAGCTCGATGTTAAAAGCGTTTTGGCCTGTCGGTATTCAATAAAGAGTTTTAGTTAATATAAAAATAAATTTTTTTTAATTGATCTTCTTTGTAACTTTCATAATGCCATTGTATTTTTTATATATATAATATTTCTTGCCTATTGATTGTACTTAATTACTTTCATTAGAAAATTATCAGTATATACTTATTTAACATTTGCTGTGTCAATTCTCAAGTCATTTATTTGCCTACTCTCTGCTCTTTTAAAATCCACATGTACACACATAAATATTATGTATTCTATCCGATACTCAAATATGCCTAAAGAATCCCTCATAATATTTGTACCATATCATCATCATTCTGTTTATCAGCATTTGTACCAAAAAAGTATTTATTTGTTCATACGAATTCCCTCTCAGTGGAGATAAAATATTTTTTAGAAGACTATGATTTCTGAAATCTTTTGAATTAGGCATTATTCATTTTACTAAAATTCAATTTAACTCAACTCAACACAGAATTAATTTGTGGAAAATTGAATTATTTAACAGTTTTCTTGCAAAGAATTTTCAGGAATTTACACACACAATCATATTTTACATTCACCGATGTTGAATACTAAAAATGTAAAATTCTACGAGTTGTAAAATTTGATTGAAAACTCATATCAGTTAGCTGTTGGCGTGTAACAATTGAGTGTTAACCTTTTTGTGCCGTATTAGGTACAATAGACCTTGTTAAACATCAAATTAAAAAAGAAGCGTAAATAGGTATACAGCGTAACAAAAACCAAAAATTTTATTTATTAGTAGCATATGTTTCGAAAATATTTGCACTAATGCGAAAATGAGTAGAGTTGCCACCTAATGATTTGTTAAGAAAAATTAAATAAAAACTGCTAAAGAGTAAAAAGGGAAAAATGAATTAATGAGAATGAGAAGGTGGATATATGACATGTATTAAAAATTATAAATCTGAAAAGTATTTCAAATTTTTATAACGGTTTTTTCTTTGCTTACGCCTCTTAAATAATAAATATTTGTTTTTATTTAAAGTTAATTTTTTTCATTCAAATTAACATCTACAAGGACATTTTTTATTTTATTTGTATAGCTGTACACAAAGTACAGCTGACTTGAAAGCTTAAAGCACAAAGTAGCAAGAATTCAAAATTTCTGACAGATAATTAATTGAAATGCAATAAAATTAAATTTTGTATATCTTGTTGTTGTTATTTGCAGTTTTTGAAATTGGCGTATGTGTGTTGTTGTTATTTTCCATATCAGCTACCAAAAATACTAGACTTTTATCGCACTTAACCATACATACTGTATTTTCAGCTTCACTTCAAATTTCACTCATATTTCCATATCAATTTCTAGTTTTTAATTTAATTTTAACTCAATATACTTTCATTTTAGCACAGCACCAATAAACAGTGTTCCGTTTTCTACTATTGCCAAGTTGAAAATAAATTTAAAAAACTCTGTTCAGCCTGTCCTTTCGGGGCTTAAACAACAGGCTGAGAGTGTGTGGATATTTAAATTTGCCATCAACAAGTTATATTGTCAATATTGTTGTTATCTTTGTATCTCGTTTTACTGCTCATAATGTGAGTTACAACAACCCAAATGTGCGCTTTAGTAGCAATAAGCTGTGTAAGGTAATCAGCCGATGAGTTAGTTGGTCCGGCAATGAAGCGGTGCGACGTCTAGCAGTGGTTCCCAAATGCAAACGCCATCATCAACAACAACGCGGCGAACGGGCGTAAGTAAGTATTTTCTCTTTTCTAAATACAATTTTTAACTTTTTTTGCATGTTGGTGTAATGTGTACTTTTAATATTTTTTCTGCACAATTGGCGTAGATTTCAAGCCTGAAATTTAAAACTAGTATTGGATATGTATTTGTGTAGGTTCCTATGTACTACAGTGTATTAGCTTAAACGTAAGCCATTTTGTAATCAATTTATTTAACTTAAATTTTCAATTTATTCATCTCGAAATTTTGAGATTTTAAAATAAGAAAAATCGGAATCCCGAAAATTTTCAGAACTTTTTATATAATCAATTAATCTAATTCGAAATTTTGGGATTTAAAATAAGAAATATCGGAAACCCGAAATTTTGGGATATAAATATAAAAGAAATCGCGATCCCAGAAACTCTTAGAATTTATATAACGAAATCAATTTATTTAACTCGAATTTTCGAAATTTTAATAAAAAGGAAATGCATTATGCATTCAATACTTCTACAATTTTGCGAAAAGATATATGCAAAATATTTTAAATTTGCGCAAAATATTTTAATAATACTAATCCCGAAATCCGTATTTAGCTTTATAACATTTATTCAGCAACAATCTGCATTTGGCTTGCGCAGTCACACTCCACCAACACGCCGTCAGAGAGATTATTGCTGTCCGTGCGGAGTCGAAAGACGGTTACCGAATGACACCTGATGAACGACTTTTTTCACACCCTTTTTATTGTACAAAGTGCTCATAGTATTTAAATATATATTTATACTAGCAGACCCGGCCACGCGTTGCTGTGGCTGAGTGATTCAAGAAGGATTTGAAAGACAAAATTTAATACAAATTAACATAACATTTTTATAATATAATGTATTTAATAAATTCTTTGAATATTTTTATTTGATATGTATACTCTAAATGTATTTAATCGTAATAAATTACAATTAATGCTCAATGAAGCGCCATTCGATGTACAATATTTTTGTTCAATCGGTCCTTTGTTAATACAAATAAACTTGATGGTCTTCCTACTCCTGAATACGCCAGGTATAATTTTGCCCATGGGAGAAACATGGATTTTCTAAGTCTAATCCGCAAATATCCGGATGGAGTCATGTGTAGAAGTTCACGCAAGTGAGGAAAGTTCTCTGATCGCCATTCACTTGGGAGTGGCCAGAAACGATTCTTTTACACATGGCTCAAGCAGCTCAGTACTTCCGGTCTTTGACCAAGTATCCTCTGGGTAGCCTAAGAACATCCGTTTGAAGGCGAGCTAAAGTGAGAAGGCGAAACATCCCCTGCATAGGGTTGTGCGCTGGGTTTGGGACCCGCCACGTAAAAAAAAACACCCCCAGTGAATAAGTATAACCAGCCTCGGATGAGAGACTCCCCTTTTGAATGCGACCATGGCAAACGAAATAAGGACTACGAATTGAGGGCATGCCCCTGGAATGTCCGGTCCCTTAATTGGGAAGGTGCCTCTGCCCAGCTGGTTGATGTCCTCGTAAAAACAAAGGCCGACATCACCGCCGTCCAAGAGATGCGATGGACGGGACAAGGACAGAGACGAGTATGTCCTTGTGACATTTACTACAGTGACCATATAAAGGAGCGCAAGTCTGGTGTAGGATTCGTGGTGGGAGAGAGACTCCGTCGCCGAGTACTATCATTCACTGCGGTGAATGAACGTCTAGCCACAATCCGCATCAAAGCGAGGTTTTTCAACATATCGCTGATTTGCGCCCACGCCCCGACGGAAGAGAGGGACGATGTGACCAAAGATGCCTTTTATGAGTGCTTGGAGCGCACTTATAAAGGCTGCCCCGCCACGATGTCAAAATCGTGCTTGGCGACTTTAACGCCAGGGTGGGCAAAGAAGGTATCTTTGGCACTACGGTCGGTAAATTCAGCCTCCACGACGAAACATCCCCAAATGGGTTGAGGCTGATTGACTTCGCCGGGGCCCGAAATATGGTTATCTGTAGTACTAGATTCCAGCATGAAAAGATTCATCAAGCTACCTGGCTGTCTCCGGATCGAAAAACTACCAACCAGATCGATCATGTTGTGATAGACGGAAGACACGTATCCAGTGTTTTAGATGTGCGTGCGCTCCGAGGTCCTAACATCGACTCGGATCACTATCTTGTTGCAGCTAAGATTCGCACCCGCATCTGTGCAGCAAAAAACGCACGCCAACAAACACAAGGAAGGTTCGACGTCGAGAAGCTGCAATCACAACAGACAGCCGAACGATTTTCTACTCGGCTTGCACTCCTGCTCTCTGAGAGCACTCGTCAACAACTCGGTATAAGGGAACTGTGGGACGGCATTTCAAACTGCTTACGTACAGCTGCAACCGAAACCATTGGTTTTCGGAAAGTGCAAAAGAACAGCTGGTACGACGAGGAGTGCCGTGAGAGAAAACAGGCTGCCTACCTCGCAACGTTACGATCGACCACTACACGTGCGGGATGGGATAGATACCGAGAGTTGAAGAGGGAAGCGAGACGCATTTGTAGACAGAAGAAGAAAGAGGCCGAAATGCGTGAGTACGAAGAGCTTGATAAGCTGGCCGACAGGGGTAATACTCGAAAATTCTACGAAAACATGCGGCGGCTTACAGAAGGTTCCAAGACCAGAGCATACTCTTGTAGAACCCCCAAAGGTGATCTAGTCACTGATGCCCAGAGCATACTTAAATTATGGAGGGAACACTTCTCCAGCCTGCTGAATGGCAGTGAACGCACAACACAAGGGGAAGGAGAACCCGATTCCCCAATCGATGACGATGGAGCAGACGTTCCATTGCCCGACCATGAAGAAGTTCGAATAGCAATTGCCCGCCTGAAGAACAACAAAGCGGCAGGGGCCGACGGATTGCCGGCCGAGCTATTCAAACACGGCGGCGAAGAACTGATAAGGAGCATGCATCAGCTTCTCTGCAAAATATGGTCGGACGAAAGCATGCCCAACGATTGGAATTTAAGTGTGCTATGCCCAATCCATAAAAATGGAGACCCCACAATCTGCGCCAACTACCGTGGGATTAGCCTCCTCAACATCGCATATGAGGTTCTATCGAGCGTATTGTGTGAAAGATTAAAGCCCACCGTCAACAAACTGATTGCACCTTATCAGTGTGGCTTTAGACCTGGCAAATCAACAACCGACCAGATATTCACCATGCGCCAAATCTTGGAAAAAGACCCGTGAAAGGAGAATCGACACACACCACCTCTTCGTCGATTTCAAAGCTGCTTTCGACAGCACGAAAAGGAGCTGCCTTTATGCCGCGATGTCTAAATTTGGTATCCCCGCAAAACTAATACGGCTGTGTAAACTGACGTTGAGTAACACGAAAAGCTCCGTCAGGATCGGGAAGGACCTCTCCGAGCCGTTCGATACCAAACGAGGTTTCAGACAAGGCGATTCCCTATCGTGCGACTTTTTCAACCTGTTTCTGGAGAAAATAGTTCGAGCCGCAGAACTAAATAGAGAAGGTACCATCTTTTATAAGAGTGTACAGCTGCTGGCGTATGCCGATGATATTGATATCATCGGCCTCAACACCCGCGGCGTTAGTTCTGCTTTCTCCAGGCTGGACAAGGAAGCAAGAGAAATGGGTCTGGCAGTGAACGAGGGCAAGACGAAATATCGCCTGTCATCAAATAAACAGTCGTCGCACTCGCGACTTGGCACTCACGTCACTGTTGACAGTCATAACTTTGAAGTTGTAGATAATTTCGTCTATCTTGGAACCAGCGTAAACACCACCAACAATGTCAGCCTAGAAATCCAACGCAGGATAACTCTTGCCAACAGGTGTTACTTCGGACTGAGTAGGCAATTGAGAAGCAAAGTCCTCTCTCGACAAACAAAAAGCAAACTCTATAAGTCGCTCATAATTCCCGTCCTGCTATATGGTGCAGAGTCTTGGACGATATCAACAACGGATGAGTCGACGTTGCGAGTTTTCGAGAGAAAAGTTCTGCGAAAGATTTATGGTAGTTTGCGCGTTAGCCACGGCGAATACCGCATTCGATGGAACGATGAGCTGTACGAGATATACGATGACATCGACATAGTTCAGCGAATTAAAAGACAGCGGCTACGCTGGCTAGGTCATGCTGTCCGGATGGACGAAAACACTCCAGCTCTGGAAGTATTCGACGCAGTACCCGCCGGGGGAAACAAAAGAAAAGGAAGACCTCCTCTCCGTTGGAAGGACCAAGTGGAAAAGGACCTGGCTTCGCTTGGAATATCCAATTGGCGCCACATAGCGAAAAGAAGAAACGACTGGCGCGCTGTTGTTAACTCGGCTATATTCGCGTAAGCGGAGTCTACGCCAATTAAGAAAAAGAAGAATCCGCAAATAGACATTGTTTGGCCTTGAGATTTTTTATAGTCATCGCAAAAGCTAAACGAATGGGAAACTGTAGTCTTTTAAATGATATGGGAGAATCGGATGGTGTCATCGGAATACGTGGTAACAAAACAATTTCTCCTTTAAACTTTCCTGTCAAAATAGTTGCTTCAAGAACGTTTCCAGTAATTCTTTTGATCACCAAACGTGTGCCGTTGCATAATTTAGGAGGGTCTAAATTACGCAGTAAAATAATCGGTGATCCAATTTTCAATCGTAGATTGTGTGGTGGCATTCCTGATATGTCTAAAGAATCATCGGTAATAATTGTTGTATCTGGTAGTTAATCAGATCAACATCAACATTTTTCGCTGCTAAAATTGCACGATTACTAAACCAGTCATGACTTAAATAGTTATTTAGTATATCTGGGAAAACACTCTCAATCAGTTCATTTTTAGTTTGAACAACAGTACAGAAATTATCTGGCAATCTAATATGTTGAGTATCTTGATGAAATTCTATTTCACCGTTTTCAAGATCCAGTAATTGTTTAGAAAATTCTTGTGCTGTTGAATCATTTTGGAGTTGTACTCGCATGTTTTTTGTCAGACTGAGTGTTTCAACATTTCTCTATAAAATTGATTGTTTTAGACATGCATTAACTTCATCTGCAAAAGTAGAGCGAGGAATAACTGGCAACGTTTGCCGAAAATCACCAGAGGGTAATAAATTAGTACCACCGAAAATCTGTCACTATTGTTTAAATCCTGCATAGTCCTACTTAATGCTTCCAGTTAGTGCTTATGAGCCATAGTACACTCATCCCAAATTATGACCGAAGTCTTCCGTAACACTGCTGCCATTCCGCTTTTTTTTTGATATTACCCATTGCATTTGGATTGTTATGAATATCTAATGATAGCTTGAAAGCAGAATGTGCTATCCGTTCACCATCCAACAAAGTAGCAGCTATGCCTGATGATGCAACTGCTAATGCAATTTTATGTTGTGACCGCAGTTTCGCAAAAATGAAGGATAACAAATATGTTTTACCGGTCCCACCTGGTGCATCTAAATAGAAAAAACCGCCTTGTTTGGCATTAACAGCCAACATAATTCGATTGCATTTGCTCTTCTGCTCTTCAGTTATTAATGGTTTATTCTTAGTAACAAATGTATTTAAATCACGATTATTAAATTGTTCTTTTCGCTGCAAATCACTATTTACTAAGTCCGCGATTACATGGAGCAATTTTTGTTGGTAATTCTCGGGCGATTCTCTTTTGCTGTCGCCCATTACCTTCACACGAGCAACTTGTGTTGCGCAACTCTGTTCGAGTTTTTTTCTCATTCTCTTTCACTTTACTTTACCCCATTGTCTACTCTTTACTTTAACCCATTGTCGTTTCTTTTTCCTTATAGGTATTTGGGCCACTCTATCACATATATTAATCAGCTCTGTCAATTAAGAAATACATTTAATTTATTAAAACAAAGATAGTTTTACTGTCGTCTGAATCAATTTGTATGGCTTCCTCCATACATTTCACAATATCTTTAATTAAAGAACACAAATGCCGAAAAACGTCGGAGTGAACTGTTACGAATAAGAACACAAAGCGAGTTGCTGAACACTGGAAACTCGGCGCGATTCTCCTCTCCTCGTCGCTCCCTCGCCTATAAACCAAGAGTTTCCGCAACAAAAGTTGCCTCGTGTAATAGCGCTCTAAGTCTGTAGCTGGGCGATCAGGAGATGGAATACCATAATGACTAAATGGTAAACTTGAAATCAAAATACATAAATCTTCAATCAATAATAATGCTTCGTTATACATATCTTGTGTGAAGTCTAAGTTTGTAGAGTGGTTTATTTGTTTATGTCCGTAGAGTATATCTTCAGTCATGTAGTTCTTATATTTGTCCCACAATGTAGATGACTGTGTTGGGAAACATGTCGTCAAAATAATGGCAAATAGTTGACGAATATTACTCGGCGAGGACATTAAAGCAGCATCAGCAAGTGTCAGATCCCAATGGCTGTATTCTTCTAAAAGTTGCAACGCGTGACATGCATCTTTATATGTACTGAACACTTGGCTATTAACTGTTCGTAAAAATTGAAAAGAGATTGGTTCAAGAACATTTACCAACAATAAACGCAGAAAAAAAACATTCACGTTGTTTTGGATGTACAGTATAAAGTCGTTCCAGTGTCTTAGCTTTAAATATGCCTGCAATTGAAGGATGTCGTTTTCCCTTTTTACGCGGTTCCCATTTTTTTGCTGACGTGTTCCATGTAAAATAGCATGGCATATCAGTGTATAATAGTGTTTTTGCGAATTGACCATACATATCAGTTTTTTGACAAAGAGTGAAAAATTCGGTTAGTGTCGTTTTTGGTGGTTCACATGCTCTTTGGAGAATATTTTCTTCCGTGAAATACACACGTTGTCCGTTTTCAAGATGCACTGCAAGATGTTGGATAGCAGGTTCTCTATGGTGTATGGGGAAGCTAAGTATGCGCCAGATAGCTTCGTTGTTGCTAATGCACTCGTATCTACCCATTTGGTAGCGCGTTATTTCATCATTTTCGTCTATATTTTGTACTCCAAATAAGGCCAAATCACTGCCCTTATAAACGTACTTGCAAATATACTTGATGGATTTGACAGAACTGCAAAGCTCGACATTAAAGATTTCAACTTTTGTTTAAACACTCGTGCAGTAATATCGTGATGATGCATTGATTGTTGACCTGGTAATAGTAAAGATTGGATTTCTGGACGACCGTAATGACGTACATTAGTCATTGCATCCTGTATATATTCTTGCATGTTTCGTGGGCTACCTATGTAGCTGGAAGGTAAAATAATAGCAGTGCCGATTTTATTTGTGTTTAAATTTCCATCGACGTTTCCAACAATAGCATCTCGTAAGTGAATGTAATCCTCTGATCGTAGTTTGGCTTGGTTGAACCGAATGAATCGCAAACGTTCGCTTTCAATTTTAGCAAACATATCCACAACGTATTGATGATACAATTGACGATATCGAAAGATATAGTCGTCTTGATTGTGTCTAATCATTAATCGATACGATTAGTAGTTCATTGAACTAACTTTTTTATTTAATTCATTACCATTGACTGGATCATACTGTTTAATGTTGATATGATATCAAACTTGTCCTTGCCAGAATATCAGTGGGTACTGGAGTGTATCGTACGAACGGTGTAATTCTGAAATTCTACTTAATGAATTATCTCGGCGTGAAATTTTTATGGATCTGTTATCAACTGGATCACCGACCATAATAATATGAACTTCATAAACGGTTGGTGCATTGAATCTGCCGGCGTGTTCTCCCACAAGCACTTTGTCCGCTTCAATGACAGTTTGATAATTGTCACTTTTTAATTGTGGTGACACTCTTTTAAACAATTGAACCAACTGATTATTGCTCTTCAAAAATAATTCTAACGACAATACAATTGCTCTCTTTTCTGGTTGATCAATCAAATTATACTGGCATCGAGTTGTTACACGTTCTTCGCAATTGCCCATAAAATAAATCTGAAGAAATTTTGGATCTTCATTTGGCATCGGCATCAATGATCCAATCTTATGGTATACCTGGCCTTGAATTTTGAATGTTGTTTCAAAATTACGACCATCAGATGACAAATCACAAACTTTGGATGCCCTAAACGACGTCATTTGGAAGCACGAATTGAATTTTCGTGTCTTACTCAAACATAATTTTGATTCATTTGAAATGCCAGAAAGAAGGGATTTCAAAGGTTCAGGTGGAGTAGAAAGTGGTGGCTATACAACTTTTCCTGAAGCGCAACACATGCCGGGTGTTTCATTGTGAAATTTTAACGCCTGACAATAATTGCATATTTTTTTCATCGCACCAATAGTGACTGTAGAATCAGCAGAGTAATTGATGTCTGGTTCGTAATTAAATGCAAGACGAACAAATGATCGACGTGTTACTGCGCGGTTGGTCCGATGATTTTCTCGGTTTTGTTCTCTAAATGAATCTATGTGTTGTTGACGTGCCACCCTGGCTCTCAATGCATTTTCTTGTCGACGATTATCCGCTGTTCTCGTGCACGAATTTCAGCTGTACGAATTCTTTGAGCTGCATATCTTTCTGCTCTCTGTTCGACTGATTCATGAGCTCTTTCAACACGTGCACGTCAAGTCTCTTTGCTACGGGCGTCAAGGTGAGATTTTTTGGTTGGCACTTTACTAAAAATAGTAATTGAATTTTTAAAGTGAATGAATTTCACTCTTTTCTGATTTTGTAGATTATACACATATTTGGTTGTATTTATGTAAGTGTAAATTAGAAGTAAAACAAAATGTTAATTATTAAGATTTGAATTAATTCGGATAAAAATTAAATTTAATTGAGAATTTCCACCTGTGTGTTCCAGCACCGGTTAGCAAATAAACCGCTGTAGAATTTGAAATTCTGAATTTCAGTTAAACGAAAATGTCTCCACTTATTGTAGTTGGTGCTTTTGTTATGGGTTGTTTTCCAATTGGTGAAATAATACCCAGCTGTTCGCATAGGGTTGCAAAGTCTTTAAGTTTGTTTGATTGTTTTTTCAATGATGAGTGAGCAATAAAAAAATAAATGTAAAAGAGTACAGTCAAAACCAGTAATTTCTTAAATCAGCTAAAGTATATTGCTTTTTTAACTTGCAATGTGTTTAAACTCAACTAAGATTTCTCATTCCTTACCACTGGTGGGGGGAAATGAAGAGACCTTCACTGAGCTGAGAATTATGTCATTCTGTTTTTATTTTTAAATTTGGGAGCCTTATATACTATTTTTCAAAATATCCTAAATAACATAATATATGTGTATGTTTATATGTTTTAACCTATGTTGTGTGACCTTGAGTTTGTTTTAATGTGCGTACAAATAATTGCCGGTTAGATTAAAACGGCTAAAAAATTTATATTTTTGGTCAAAATGACCTTTATTGTCAAAATGTTCTCCTAAGACTAATTACAATTTCAATTTATCTATTATTTATAACTTAAAAATTACTTATGCTAGCACTATTGACTTATTTACTTGTGTCGCGTTATTCCGCGTATGACGGATGTTGATTTGCAATTGTTGCAATGGTTGCATTATTGTTGGTCAGCCTGGCTGTAGTTTATACTGCGCGTGCCGGATGTTAATTGGTTAATTGCTTATCCAGCATTATTCTGCTTATGGCAGTTAACTTTAGTGTTGCTAACTTACATTTACAACAGTTGCTAAAATGTATTCTAAGAACCCGTGGGTTATCATATGCAAACATCTTATCCTTAGTAATGTTTGTGTTATTGTCTGTTGAATGCTATTGTTTTGCATGACAATGCATTTTAAGTATGTGTCTGTTTCCGTATATGTGTATGTATGTTCAATATATTTGAACATTACCACTTGTGTCTACCCATGCATTTTTATTATTATTAGATGTGCGTTGCATCTAAATGCATTATATATATATGTATGTATATTAATATACTATATAAATAGATTTATATATTTAGTAAAATTTCGGCTTTGCTGATAAGTAAGCATGTTCAATGATATTTGAACATATTGCCGAGGGAAAGAAATGATTATCTAAAATTAGTGGACTGTATATGTTTTCATGATCTTAAATATTACAAATTTCTTAACTTATCTTATTTAAGAAAACGAACATGTTCAATTTTGAACACAATGTTTTACGTTTAACTTAAGTTTACATTCCTAAATTTGTAATTTGATTAAACTTATTTATGCTGGTAACCCTTCTCTTTATGTGCTTATACGCTGTGCATAACACTTTTCCAATTGGCAAATAACCGTAGGTTCATGTCGTTGCTAAATTTTACATGTTGATACATGTTGAAAAAGCAGCATATTTATGCGAAACCAGGTTATTATTAAATAGTTCTTCATTAAATATGATATAAATAATTGCATATGTACATGCATCTCTTAAATAGAAATAGTTATTCCTGCATACACACCACCTGTAACCATCGAATGGCATCCACATAGGGTATTGTAGTAAACTACCTGCCGCATACAAACTTCGCTGTTGGTATTTAATTTTGGTAAGCGTTCATTGTTGTCGGTGTTGTCAGTGCTGTTTTTGTGACAGTTGAAAATTATAAACTTTTAATTTAATTTAATGTGAATGAATTTCACTGTTCTCTGATTTTGTAGATTATACTTATATTTGGCTGTATTTATGTAACTGTAAATTAGAAGTAACAAAATGTTAATTATTAATTGTGAAGACGATAAAATTTTAGCTTATATAAAACGTTTATATTTTTAACATAGCGCCATCTGTTAGAATCTTTTTGAGCTAACAAATAATTTGCAATAATATAATATTGCGAGTATAAATTAAGATTTTAGCTATCCTATCATCTAAGTTGGACCAAATTACATACATGTACATATGTATATGCCAACTTTCATGAATATCAGTTGACTCGTTTTTGAGTTCATTCGAAACATACATATGTACACACGGACACTGGATTTTTATATATGAAGATATTTCTTGTTTTCACTGCTGTTTTTAATTGTTTTGTTTTTATTCTTCGCTGCTATCATGTATGCTGTTGTGTTTTCTTTCTTTTTGTTTTGTTGCTCATCATAAGTATGTATATTCTTTGTTGTGTCAGTAAAAACGTATTATTTTGATAAAATGCAAATCAGAGTTTTTACCCAAAGGGATGTTGAATATACATATGTACATATGTATAAGTAAACATACAAATAAACATGGCTAAACATGTTGACACTCGCTCGCACATATTGAAGAGGCATCAGCTGAACATTTACATTGAAATTTGAGCACATACATTACGTAAATATAGCGTGGACATTTGATCGGAGAAGTACAGTGGCGTTTTAAGCATGAAATGGTGTTAAAAATATTTTTGGTAAATTAAAAGACTAGCAAAGTTTTAAAGCTCGTAGCCATCATATCATATCAATGGGTCGAATAAAAGTGTTGTTAAAAAACCGATGGATCAATGTCGTCTTCCAAAAAATTATTAACTTGAAACTCTCACATATTTTTGACATGATAATGTGAAACAATAGATCTTAAGTGTGCCCTTATTGATCTTTATGTAGTCAGCTTTTTGAAGTTAGACCCCACTAATTTACGAGAGACTTGAAAGTTCTTCCGCTCACATGAAGGTCATATGGGTGAGCCTTCAAGTTTTTGAACTCCAAATTAGACTTATAAATTTACTATATTGTGGATGTTTACAACTTATTTTAGTTAATTTTCTTCCTCGGATTTACGGAAATGATTTATGGTTTATTTTAGTTAATTTTCTCATTTCGCTTCAGTCCCTTTTTATTTGTTGAAGTTTCATAACATGTTAAGGTCCAGTTTAAGAGGTAGACGGAGGCGCATATTAAGTCTCAGATTTTATAATTAACGTGTTTGTTCCGGTTCCGCTTCCGGGCTTTCAGTGAGCTTAAGTTTCGATTTCACATCAGTTCAGATTTAGTTGCAAGCACAGTTCTGGCTCTGGCTTATGTCTTGGATGAATTTCCGGTTTTGGATTAAGTTGTGTTTAAATTTGGTTAAGGTTCGGCTCCAGGTTAATACTTAGATCCATGTATTGACTAAGGTTAAAGTATGGAATTCAGTTCCAGTTACGGTTTTGGTTCCATCTACGGCTACGTTTCGATTAAAGATTGAAGATGAAGTTTAAGTTATTACGATTTCAGCTTAGCTGTAGTTTCTGTCAAAAATGTGGGTTTAGATTAAGGTTTCGGAAGAAATTAAGTTTTTGTTCAAAATTATATATTAAGGTCTTGCTCTGCTTAAGTTCGTTTCTGCTCAAGATTAAGGTTCAGTTTTAAATTTCAGGGTATGATTTCAGTTCAAGTTTCGTTTCAGGCTCAGAGGGCTGATTAGGGATTAAGTATTGCCAATAATTTGGTTTAAATTTAAAACACAAATACGGATTTTCAGGTTTACATATACTTAGAGTTTGGGATGCAAATCCCATCCGTTCATCGATTTGGCCATGTTCCTCTGTCTATTAATATTTTTATTTATTTATTTATAAATGTGAAAAAATAATACAATTATTTTTACACGAAAAAAAGGAGCACTGGCTGCCAGGACCTTCGGCTCGCTGGTGGATCTAAGGCTAGATGACTAAAATTAAGTTCTATTGTCCACGCTTTAAATATTTAAAATCTTCATAAAATCTATATACATGCTTAAGTAAAACAAAATCAAAGTTCTTATCTAAGCTTGGTAGGATGTTTTAGACCGCATTCATTCAGATATTTTGAAATTTTTGTAACGTTCTCGAGAGACGTAGTTTTCAAAAATGTTGCAGGTGTTTGGTTATCGAAGATAGTCCTCCTGGTTGCTGTGAAATGGTGGCATTCGTCGAGCAGGTGATGGACTGTTAGTGAAGCCCACGGGCAATGTTGGCAGTAAGGCGGACTGGACCGATTGAAGAAGTACGAATGTGTGGCTATTGTGTGCCCTAAACGTAGGCGGACAAATGTTTTAACATCGTTACATCGACAGTTTGGTGGATAGGTTGGTTTGCTCCTATCTGGGTTATTTAAAGTGTATTGGTGCTGGATGTGCCTCCAATTTTCCATTAGCGACTTAAGTTGGTGTTGGTGTGCCATCTTATATAAGTCTTTATTCTCAAGAAAGTCAAACGTAACGAGCGGTTCACTAGCCGCTAGTTTAGCGCGTTTATCCGCCAGTTCATTTCCGCGTATGCCGGCATGGCCTGGAATCCACATTAGTTTTATATTGGGGCTATTTTCAGCTAATTTGCTACGGATGCAAGAAATGATGTTAGATTTATTCATGACATTTAAGACCGCTGATATAGTTGATTTGCTATCTGTACAAATAATTGCTTTCAATTTGGAATTTGAAGCGAAAATGATAGCGTTGAGGATCGCTGCGGCTTCTGCTGTGTAAACGGAGGCGTAGCTTGGCAGGATTCCAACTTTAATTGTTGCTCCTTTGTCATCGACAACTGCGAATGACGTACTTGTCTCGGTTTTGGATCCGTCCGTAAAGATTAGAGTCCATTCAGGGAGAAGAGAAGTTGTAGACTCAGCAAAGAGTTGGTGATAAATGGCGGGGTTGGTGTGACTTTTGTTGAATTTCCCCAAGCTTAACATGAACGATGTATGTTTTATCTGCCAGGTAGGAAGGTGAGCACGGTGATTCCAAGCGTCTGGCGAGTTCTATATACAGTGAAATTGTCGGTTTGCGTCCAGGGTTAATTTCCCTTTGGAGGTCCGATCTTACTGTTTCGTAGAGAGTACTGTTGTAACATTTAAAAAGCTTAGGTATGAGTTTCATTAGGTTCAGTTCGAATCTCTCTTCGATTGTGGGTAAGCCGGCTTCCACTAGGACGAATTTGGTGGGCGATTTTGGAAATGCGCGAATGCTTCTGCTTACTGCCATGTGGTACGGAGAGTACAGTTTTTTGATGTGGTTTTTCGCACAATTACCATAGAAAGGAAGGCCGTAATCTATCTTCGACAACACAAGCGCCCTCGTTACATTTATTAGAGTTGCAGAGTTGATTAAACAATGTTTAGATGATAGATATTTGATAATATTAAGTCGGGCAGCCAGTTGCTTTTTTAAGTACAAACAATGTTCCTTAAAGGTAAGTTTCTTATCAAAAATTACACCTAAGAACTTAAGACTATTAGTGTTTGAGATAGGGCTGTTATTGTAAATAATTGTAAAGTAATCACATTTGTGCTTGCGACAGATGTCGAAATTTTTGCATTTATTTACAGCTACATTGGCGCCCGAGGATTCGGACCATATATTTAGATCCCTAAGAACATTTGTGAAGTCTCGTTTAACAACATTTAAATCATTCAGTTTACTGAAAATCAACACATCATCATCATAGCAAATATGATCAATATGTATATATTTATTAATTATATGGCTCACTTCATTAAAAGCAGCGATAAAAGGGGATACAGAGAGGGGAGACCCCTGGGGTATTCCGTTATGGAGAGTAAACGGGTCTGACAATGTGTTGTTGACTTTACAGACAAATCTTCGGTTTGTGAGGAATGACTGAATGAGTCTTAGAATATGGCAACCAATGCCCCATATTTCGAGTTACCGTAGTACAACGTGGGCTCCAACCCAATCGAAGGCCTTTTCGAAGACAATGCTAAGTGCAGAGAGGTGGTTCCTGTTTGCTAAGGCTGAAGATGCATGATTTTCAAAGAGCAGCAAAGCATCAATGGTGCTTTGCCCGTCCTTGTAAGCCATTTGCTGAGGGTTCATGGAATTTTTGGATAAGGCATGCCACGAAATACGTCTGGCTATAATTTTTTCGAGTAGTTTTCCCAGGCAATTCAGTAAAGAAATAGGCCTAAAGCCTGAAGTTTCTGTAGTGGGGTTGCCAGATTTTGGAATGGGGACACCGACTGCGTGCTTCCAAGCCTGAGGAAACGTACCTTGGCTTAAGATATTGTTATATAGCATTAACAATCTTGTCTTCATAAATGGGGTAAATGTTGCAACATAGGATATGATATTCTGTCAGCCCCGGGGGTTCTCCCACTTAAAGAAGATAGAGTTGATTCGCATTCAATGTTATTGATCTTGCAGTCGGTGATGCTAGAAGTTGCAGGGGGACTCTTGGAACTACTATTGAGGTATTTGTTCTTCTCTGAAAGGAAAGTAGGATAGAAATTTGAATCGTGTGAATAATCGGACCAGTACTTTGCGAAGTGATTTGCGATTTGCTTGTGGTCAACGATAGGGCCATGTGCGCTCTTCATTGAAGTAATATGCGATTGAGGATTAGTGCCAGAAAGTCGTTTGATATCGGACCATGCTCTTTTTGGATTTGTTTGATGGTTAATTAACTCGGAGAATTTGTTTAAGCACTCCCTTTTAGATTGTTTAAGTTTTTTCTTAAAGATCGCATTTGCCTTTTTGTATAGCATTAAATTTGAATTTGACCTTGTTCGCTTATATTCCATCCAAAGAAATCTTTTTTCGTTTCGTAATTGGGATAGTTCAGAGGACCAGTGGGGCGCGATCTTTTATGAATTTTGGGATTGGTTTGTGGAATAGACAGATGGGCTGATATGCGAATGATTTTTGTGATTGTGGCAACTTCCCTGCTGATATTGGGAGTGCAAGGACGGTCCGCGCAAAGTCTAGAAGCAGTCGTTCCAAACATGTCCCAGTTAGCTTTTTCTATAATAAACCTTGGCTTCTGTGGGCTTTTAGAAGTGAAAGGAGTGGAAAGGGATGTAAGGATAGGGTAATGATCACTGCCATGCAGATAGGAAAGAGTGTTTGTCGTTAATTTAGGTGCAATGTTAGAGGAACAGATTGTAAGGTCTACAGTGGTGAATGTTTTGTGTGCGGAAAAGTGTGTTGGTTTGTTGTCATTCAGTATAATAAGGTTTTCAGAGAAAACTAAGTCTTCAATCATAGACCCCCTGATATTTGTGGTGGCGGAGCCCCAAAGAGGGCTCCACGCATTGAAATCGCCTACGATTATAAATGGGGTGGATATCGTCCGAAAAATATTTATTAGGTCGCTGCAAGAAAAATTTTGTGAAGGTGGTACATAAAGTGAAATAATTGAAAATTGGAAAGATAATGAGATTTCTATTGCTATTGTGGCTATATTTGAAGATACAGAGTTTTGTTTGTGGACTTCTTAATTAAAATGACGATGCCTTGCTTGCTAGTTAGATTTTGAGGCAAGTTGTAAAAGTAACTTTGATATTGATTAGGCGCCGCCGGAGACTTGCCGCAGCAAGGTTAGTTTCCTGAAGGGAAATAAAACTTGGAGCGTATTCTTTAATTAGTATATCCAATTCGTGAAAGTTGTTGTAGTATCCGTGCATGTTCCACTGTAAGATATTAAACATTGTTGCTAGAAAAGGTTGCTAAGGAGGTGTTGATATGCTATGTTCAGAGTGGTGGATACTTAGTGACCGTCGTCTACTGACATGATCAGAGCATCGTTGTTGACTTTGTCATCTAAATTGTTTTGCGTGAGACAGAGATTGATAGCGGAGGTATCAGTTGTCTCTGTTGAGAATGCAGGTGAACCTGCGTTATATTGATAGGAGTTGAATTGAGCGATAATGTTGGCGAGAGTTGATTCGAGGTTTAGTTGTGTGTGTGTGAAAGACTGTGAAACAGGAGTGAAAGAGGAGGCTGAGCTATTGCTGACTTGTTGATTGCTGATGTTTTGAGGTGAGTTTTCCGGTGGTGAGTTGTTGGAAGAAAGATCGTGTGAAGTCGTCATAGGTGATTTGTTGACTAAAGAATGTGTAGGTATATCACGAGAATTGCAGGTTGACATAGCGTTACTATTTGACAGCTGTGCTTCTCTGGCAACCACGGCGAAAGAAGTGTTTGGTGTTGGATTCGTGGTGGGAGAGAGACTCCGTCGCCGAGTACTATCATTCACTCCGGTGAATGAACATCTAGCGATAATCCGCATGAAAGCGAGGTTCTTCAACATATCGCTGACTTGCGCCCACGCCCCGACGGAAGAGAAGGACGATGGGACCAAAGATGTCTTTTATGAGTGCTTGGAGCGCACTTATGAGAGCTGCCCCCGCCTCGATGTCATAATCGTGCTTGGCGACTTTAACGCCAGGGTGGGTAAAGAAGGTATCTTTGGCACTACGGTCGGTACATTCAGCCTCCACGACGAAACATCACCAAATGGGTTGCGGCTGATCGACTTCGCCGGGGCCCGAAATATGGTTATCTGTAGTACTAGATTCCAGCATAAAAAGATTCATCAAGCTACCTCGCTGTCTCCGGATTGAAAAACTACCAACCAGATCGATCATGTTGTGATAGACGGAAGACACGTCTCCAGTGTTTTAGATGTGCGTGCGCTCCGAGGTCCTAACATCGACTTGGACCACTCTCTTGTTGCAGCCAAGATTCGCACTTGCCTCTGTGCAGCAAAAAACGCACGCTAACAAACACAAGGAAGGTTCGACGTCGAGAAGCTGCAATAACAACAGACAGCCGAACGATTTTCTACTCGGCTTGCACTCCTGCTCTCTGAGAGCACTCGCCAAAAACTCGGTATAAGGGAACTGTGGGACGGCATTTCAAACTGCTTACGTACAGCTGCAACCGAGACCATTGGTTTTCGGAAAGTGCAAAAGAACAACTGGTACGACGAGGAGTGTCGTGTCGCAGCGGAGAGAAAACAGGCTGCCTTCCGCTCAACGTTACGATCGACCACTACACGTGCGGGATGGGATAGATACCGAGAGTTGAAGAGGGAAGCGAGACGCATTTGTAGACAGAAGAAGAAAGAGGCCGAAATGCGTGAGTACGAAGAGCTTGATAAGCTGGCCGACTGGGGTAATGCTAGAAAATTCTACGAAAAAATGCGCCGGCTTACAGAAGGTTTCAAGACCAGAGCATACTCTTGTAGAAACCCCCAAGGTGATCTTGTGACCGACGCCCAGAGCATACATAAATTGTGGAGGGAACACTTCTCCAGCCTGCTGAATGGCAGTGAACGTACAACACCAGGAGAAGGCGAACCCGATTCCCCAATCGATGACGATGGAGCAGAAGTTCCATTACCCGACCATGAAGAAGTTCGAATAGCAATTGCCCGCCTGAAGATCAACAAAGCGGCAGGGGCCGACGGATTGCCGGCCAAATAATTCAAACACGGCAGCGAAGAACTGATAAAGAGCATGCATCAGCTTCTTTGTAAAATATGATCGGATGAAAGCATGCCCAACGATTGGAATTAAAGTGTGCTCTGCCCAATCCATAAAAAAGGAGACCCCACAATCTGCGCCAACTACCGTGGGATTAACCTCCTCAACATCGCATATAAGGTTCTATCGAGCGTATTGTGTGAAAGATTAAAGCCCACCGTCAACAAACTGATTGGACCTTATCAGTGTGGCTTTAGACCTGGCAAATCAACAACCGACCAGATATTCACCATGCGCCAAATCTTGGAAAAAGACCCGTGAAAGGAGAATCGACACACACCACCTCTTCGTCGATTTCAAAGCTGCTTTCGACAGCACGAAAAGGAGCTGGCTTTATGCCGCGATGTCTGAATTTGGTATCCCCGCAAAACTAATACGGCTGTGTAAACTGACGTTGAGCAACACGAAAAACTCCGTCAGGATCGGAAAGGACCTCTCCGAGCCGTTCGATACCAAACGAGGTTTCAGACAAAGCGACTCCCTATCGTGCGACTGGCTGGACAAGGAAGCACAGAAAATGGGTCTGGCAGTGAACGAGGGCAAAACGAAATATCTCCTGTCATCAAAAAAAAACAGTCGTCGCACTTGCGACTTGGCTTTCACGTCACTGTTGACAGTCACAACTTTGAAGTTGTAGATAATTTCGTCTATTTAGGAACCAGCATTAACACCACCAATAATGTCAGCCTGGAAATCCAACGCAGGATTGCTCTTGCTAACAGGTGCTACTTCGGACTGAGTAGGCAATTGAAAAGTAAAGTAGTGTTCCTCTCTCGACGAACAAAAAGCAAACTCTATAAGTCACTCATAATTCCCGTCCTGCTATACGGTGCAGAGGCTTGAACGATGACAACAACTGATGAGTCGACGTTGCGAGTTTTCGAGAGAAAAGTTCTGCGAAAGGTTTATGGTCCTGTGCGCGTTGGCCACGGCGAATATCGCATTCGATGAAACGAAGAGCTGTACGAGATATATGACGACATCGACATAGTTCAGCGAATTAAAAGACAGCGGCTACGCTGGCTAGGTCATGTTGTCCGAATGGATGAAAACACTCCAGCTCTGAAAGTATTCGACGCAGTACTCGCCGGGGGAAACAGAGGAAGAGGAAGACCTCCACTCCGTTGGAAGGACCAAGTGGAGAAGGACCAGGCTTCGCTTGGAATATCTAATTGGCGCCACGTAGCGAAAAGAAGAAACTACTGGCGCGCTGTTGTTAACTCGGCTATAATCGCGTAAGCGGTCTCTACGCCAATTAAGAAGAAGAATGGTCAAGAAGCTTTCTATTGAAGAAATCATAATATACTAAATTTCCGACCATTTCACAAGCTCATATCTGTGAGTATAGACCTAGCACTCTTTCTTCAGCAGCATTTGCGAAATTTCAATATCAATAGATCGCACTCTGAGTCACTGATATAGTAGATTTAATTCATAACTCGACGGAATTTTTTGAGTTTCATGAAAACATTTAGATTGCACTCAGGTTTCACGGTCTAATGAAAATCACTTTCAGAAACCATGACTCTTCTCATATTGTTGACAGAATGTTACTTTGTGCTGGAGAAAATGCTTTGAAAGTTGTTTCAAATTCCTTTATTCTATCGCTCTTTTTTCGTCATATTTAAAATGTTTAGGTTATTTTTAGTTATTTTTATACTTTTCAAAATTTTCCCTGAGTATATCAGGTTTGCTCATCAAATATAGTTAGATGTAGGTATGAAATTTATCAGGAAGATGGGTGCTTGCCCACAGCTGGCAACTGCAAAGCCGACGATCTGCTCAAAGGCTTCCTTCTTCCGCTCCCACTTGAATGGGACAGATTTGGATCTCAATTAGCACTTTGCACAGTAATAATGGGCCTCACTTGCACTTATTAGTCGCGGACCAGTTCCTGTGCGACCGCGTGATCCTTTTGGCCTGGAGTAGAATGCAAGAGATTTACACGACTAAATTTCATTGGCAAAGTCCATACAGGCACAATCGTAAGGGTTCTTACTAGGCATTGTTCAGTAGGCATTCATGTGGTGAGACTAAACATCTTGGCGGACTTTAGATGTCAAAGTTGTATAGAGGAGGGTGAGGTCACTCACTTTCTCCTCCATAAATATATGTGTCATCAAAAATTTACCTTAGTTAGTCAATGCTTTGTCATGTATGGTGTACGCCTTAAAGCAGATCTCATTTGTGGCAGTTATGCAGAGACGTTAGTTCCTATTGGTGTCGGTAATTGTAGGTCGCTAGCTATTACATAGTTGTTGTTTTTATTGTTGGTGTTGTTATATTTCAATAGTTGTTGCTGTATTTAAATATTTGCTGTTTCTGATATCACATGGTTTCCCCAACATTGTTGTTTTCGTTTTATGTTGTGATTGTTGTTGTTGTTAAATAGTAGTACTTACATTGTTGTTGTTTTGTTGTCGCTGTGTGTCAGTACATTGCTGGCAGTACATTGTTGTTGCAACAACAATCAATTGCGTAGAGGCCGTTGACATTTATGAACTTATGTTGTGCTGCTCCATGAATTTGCTTGCATTGTGCATGAGCTCATATTTGTGGGTATAAAACCTACATATGCATATCTGTACTTTATATATCCATTGTGTCGCATTCTATAGAATTTGCCTGCTTATTTGTTTAATTTAGTATAATTAAAATATAAGCATTGCGCAAATATCCGCTTGAGTAGCGTTCGACTACATACTAGTACACACAATACACGCACACCACTATCATTTTCACTACCGTTTTGGTTTCCACTGTTTGCTCCATCTTCAATGCTCACTATATCTTTCTCGTTCTGTCACCTGTTCATTCTTTCTCTCTCTCTCTCTCTCATTCTTTGTGAGCAATTTGCAACTGTGTCACGCTTGTGGCATGCGATCACAAAGCTGCCGTAAAATGCTTCATTCCACTCAAGTGACTTCTGATTTTATTTTCCAGCTCGCAGTTGCATTGTAAATAACAAGCTACTAACAAAAACATACATACGCACACTTGGATGTGTGTAATGGATTTATGGAATATTTATAATATGAAAAAATTTTTAACATTTCAATTTATTTATGTGCATTAGTTTAATAAGAAAAGCACGCTGCAGTCAAGTTTCAAGTTTGTAACCTCAATTCAACAATAAAAGAGAGGAAATAATATTCTGTGAGGTTAAGTTGAAAGCAAGCATTTGTTATTATGTGAGGTTATATGAGTTGGAGGATGTGAAAAGCTAAACTCAGCTATCAACAATATACCATAACAGAGTGAGATTGCTGTAAAGAAGTGTCTTAAAAAGATCTTTAAAGTCAACATTACTACAGTGAAACCAAGGCCTTCTTTTTTTTTACCCTACGCCAGTTACGCGATTACAGCCGAGTAAACAACAGCCCGCCAGTCGATTCTTCTTTACGCTACGTGGCACCTATTGGATATTATCTAAGAGTTCGAAGTTATGACTGTCAACAGTGACGTTGGTGCCTAGTCGCGACTGCGAATACTGTTTGTTTTATGTCAGGAGATATTTTGTCTTGCCCTCGTTCACAACTACACCCATTTGCTTCCTACCTCATCCATTCTGGAGAAAGCAGAACTAACGACGCGGGTGTTGAGGCCAATGATATAAATATCATCAGCGTACTCCAGCAGCTGCACACTCTTATTGAAGATATTACCTTCGCTATTTAATTCTGCAGCTCGAATTATTTTCTCTAAAAGTGGATTGAAGAGTCACACGAAAGGGAGTCGTCTTGTCTGAAACCTCGTTTGGTATCGAACGGCTCGGAGAGGTCCTTCCCGATTCTGACGGAGCTTTTGGTGTTGCTCAACGTCAGTTCACACAGCCGTTTTAGTTTTGCGGGGATACCAAATTCGGACATCGAATAAGTTTAAAGCTCGAGTAAATCGCGTTAATAGCTTGTGCTGTTGGCATAAAGCATAATCTCGAAAAGTTGTTTGTTTAAGTGAATGTTAAATTAAACACTTTTAGTTGTAAATCATTAATAATATCAGGTTTTCGGTAATCCCGAAATTTTGGGATCGCGTGTTATTTTCGGGACTGCTTGGGATTATATACATATATTGATTCAAAACCAAATATAGTGAACAAAAAATAGTAATTTTGGCTTCGCGATCTGCCTGAGAAAATAATCCATGCCAAATTTCCTGAAAATATCTCATCATAAGCATTTCGTACAATCTATTCATTCCATCGGTTCAGATAAAAGAACAGGTTCTTGAGGAGAAACGGACGGGTCCAAAATTTCAAATCGATATCAAAAAAATATTGCGTAGACAAACAGACTGACGGACTTAGCTAAATCGACTCAGCTTGTCCTCTTATCATTTATATTGTATATATAATTTATTGAGTCTCCGATGTTCCCTTTTGGGTGTTACAAACTTAGTGGCAATATATAATTCAGGGTATAAACATATTGATACCGAGTTTACAGTTTTTCTCCTTGAAAGGAGGTATGGTTTAAAGTCGGACAATGGGAATAATTTGTAGAATTTTCGCCGAATACCAATTCATATTCGTTCCAACGACGTGCACTCAAGAAGAACTGTCTTAATCGAAAACCTAACCACGGGTTTAAGCTGGCGCAGCAATCACCATCCTAAATGTGCAGTAGTTGTCCATATAAAACCTTCTAGATTCATAATTCGTACAGGATGAACCCTTTTTTCTCGAACTTCACTCAACAGGCGAAAGAAGGAGAAACATAAGAAGACGATATTCCCGCGTTTTTTTTTTTTAAAGGCATATTATCCCACCAACACAGCAATCAAACAGAAGTGAATACAACAAGTGATACATATAACAAGTGAACACAGTAAAACGTTTTTAAACAAATAATACAGATACAACACAAGGATCCACGCAAATTCGTCAATAATACTCCACAGCGAAGGAATCAACCGAACACACAAAACAGATTAGTATATCTGAACTCGTAATATGCGTGTATATTAACATTGAATTCTAACACTGCGAAATTAAGAACAATTAATCAATATTGGAAACACACACACACCCATATATTTATATAAACACAATTAAACTCGAAATTTATAACGTTTGAACTAAAACTAACCACCTTTTAATTATTCACAATCGGCCCCTTACGTCGACATACCCCGACATTTTTGGTCCTATCGAGCTGCGATAATTAAAAGAAAAAGTATTCGTGAGAATTTCACCAACAACATCAACGTTGGAATTCCAGAATCCAACCCAAAAGTTAAAAGAGTGCACCCAACAAACAAAAAGCCTGTAAGCTAAATCAACAAATACCCAAACGAGTAACTAAAACCAAAAACAAAACGAAATTAATAAAAAGCGGAGAAACTGAAAGTGCGACCCATATTTTTTCTATATAATATGTAATATAAAGTGCAAATCATATTTGTTAAAAAATACCCAATTTTCAAAAAAAAGCATAATTTATTTGATTTGCACTATTTAATTATATACCCGTAATAATGGCCACCAAGATCATGCGATTTAACACACATTTTAAAAAGCTACAGAAATAAGCCAGCACACACATATAGCCCAAAAGAAGTGAAATAATAAAATATGTATATGCATATACGTATACTATATTTTGCCGTCGGCTATTGCATTCTTCTAGTCGAACTAAAATTATATATATAAATAAATATACACCCGCATATACATATGTATCTACCTACGAATAGCGCATCCTTTCGCTTATATTTGTTGGTAATGAAAATTGTTAGCGAACAGCACGTCAAAAGACAAATACCCAGTAGGAAATTAAAAAGGTGACCCAGTAGGAAAAAGTGCAAAACCCTGCAAAAATTTTATTTATCGATTTTTTTTCTACGATTCATCGGAAATTTAATAATTTTAACCACCGGACACGAAGGAGATAAAAGCAAGAAAATTAATTTGAAATTTTAAAAATAAATATATCACTAAAGAAAAAGTTTTTCAATGTTTGTTTTATTACATTTTTGTAACTCTACGCGACTTATTTTTCTCGTTCAATTCAAATATTAAATATATCTTACCCAAAAATGGAAATGAAAGATTTCAAAATTACAACAACGGATTTAGTTGAATTCGTGGAAGACCATCTTCAGACCCAGAGTGAAGATGAATCAGTCGGTCCTAGAAATTAAAAGAGTCGAGCTAAATTCGCTCTATGAAAAAGCAAAGCGCTCATACGATGCGATCAGAAGAATTTCCCACGAAAGTCATGAAACAATCGATTTCTTTAAAATGAAAGAAAAATACCAAAAAAGTTATAAATTGTACCTCTCTTGCTTAGCTTCCAAAAACGAAGATGTAGATACGCGTAAAACACAGGTGTCAACCCAACTCATTAAGGAAAGGACTTCAGAAGGCACGATGATAGATTTCGCTCCTGCAGTTCACCTTCCACCATGCGACGCCGACATCTTTTTTGGAGATTATACAACTTGGCCCACCTTTCGGGATATGTTTGCAGTCCTGAATATCCGTAACCCAAGGATTAGTAATGTTGAAAGACTCTTTCACCTTACCAGAAGACCCGAGGAGAAGCAAGAGAGGTTATTCAAAACGCACCCCTAACAAATGATGGTTTCAAACTTGCCTGGAAAAATTTAGTCGACCAATACGAAAATAAGAGGTTGCAGGTAAACACACAATTAAAGACCCTTTTATCCTACCCCAAGTAATTTAAGAAACAGGTTGTGCTATAAAAAGCTTACAACGTTCGGTTAATAACTTTTTAACCAATTTAAATAATCCTGAAATTGACACAAACAGCTGGGATCCGATATTGATATATCTTTGTAGTTCAAAACTACCTAAACAAACTCTTGAAACCTTTGAATAAGCAGATAATTCAGATATGTATAACGACGTGGTCAAATTTCGACAGTTTTTTAACCCACAAATAAAAAACTCTCGAACTATGGAAATTTCAAAGCTTCAGTAGCAAAATTACCCCCATTCCACACCGGTACAGTAAAAGAACAGATGAAACGCCATTGGCTGAAACACCAATTGCTAGACCCTCTAATACTCAAAGGAATAGTAATATCAACTTAACTCAAATAATATACATAGAAACAGAAACTGCAAGTACCCTATTCGAGAATGTCCCAAATTTCTCGCAACGAATGTAAAGACACGTATCTCCACAATCAAAAAATATGGTTATTGCTATAACTGCTTGGTCATATCACATAGTTACAAGAACTGTGGGAGTAAATTCTCGTGTCTAAATGTCACAAAAAACACAATACTCTAATACACAGAGAATCCAGCCTTCGACCTGAATCCACTCCGGAAATACCAAACGTCACTGGTTCGAACCCTGAAAACGCTTCAAGTAACGTATTACCCACCCAACGCACAAATACAAATCGGCAAGCCTACACTACAACTATACAGTCCACTAAATCATCACACCAAACCCCACCCAACCCAAGTAGGAAGCAGATATTACTCGGTACTGCAATGGTTTAAGTAGAACATAATGGCCAGCGATATTCCGCGAGAGCTCTAATTGAATTTTCAGCAACACCAACGAATATTTGTGAAATCAGGCTTTGCTTACTCTTAAGCACAAATTATAAACTATTAGCACAGACCCCTTAAAAATCTTGGATTCACTTTAACAGACACCCAATTCCACAAACCCAAACCCGTGGATGTACTAATCGGTAATGATATCTATCCAAGTATTTTACTCAATGGAGTAAAGAGAAACATACTAGGTTCACTCTTAGCTCAAGACACAGAATTTGGATGGATATTGTCCAGATCCATCACCCAACCCTCCCAAAATTCCGCCATAGTATCATTTCACAATAAAGTGAACCCCGAGAATCTACTCACACGTTTGTGGGAGGTGGAGGAAATCCCAACGGAATCCGTAGTTTCCAAAAAATTACCCGTCGTAATTTAGAAGGGCGCCATGTAGTAACCCTACACTTCAAAGAATCCGACAATACTAATATCGGATACTCTAGACACATAGCGTTGGCTCAATTCCTCAGAAATGAACGAGCTTTACTTAAAAAACCTGAAGTGAAAGCAGAATGTGACAAAGCAATTATGGAATATTTGGAACTCAGACAAATGAAGAAAGTAGAATATGACCCTTCTGGTAAAGCGACCCAATATTACTTACCACACCACGCAGACATTAAACCCGACCGTATAACCACGAATGCATTAAATACCACACGCAAGGTATTTACTGCATCTTGTCCCACGTCAAATCACAAAAACTTAAATGACGTCTTACATATCACGCCTACTTTACAGAAAGACCTTGTGATTTTGATCACAAATTGGCGATTCTTCCAATTTTTCTTTTTTATGCGGATATTCAAAAAATGTACCGGCAAATACTCGTAGACCCTAAAAGATACTATTTAGGAAGTCCCCGGAAGACACAATAGAAGACTTCGAATTGCAAACAGCGACGTTCGGCATAAATTGTGCAACGTATCTAGAGATCCGTACCCTCATGAAGCTAGCCGATGATGTAGGAGAAACTCACCCATTAGCAGCCAAAATTCTTCGCCAGGAAATGTATGTAGACGATGTCTTAGCTGGAACTCAAGACCTAACCACAGCAAAGTCAGCACGAGATGATTCCCCCAGGATTCGCTCTGCGAAAACGGACCTCCAATGACCCACACATTCTGGAAGGACTTCTACAGGATCATCTTTTAGAAGCAGAATCACTCAACCTTTCGGAACCCGAAAACACCAAAACCCTGGACATTCGATGGAACTCCAAAAAGGATTCATTTTTCTTCGTCAACCCAATGGAAAAAAACCCGCACACACCAAACGTGAGGTTTTATCAGCCATAGCAAAATTGTTTGACCCAGCCGGTTGGCTTAGTCCAATAATAATCACGGCAAAAATAATAATGCAACAAATATGGCTAGATAAATCTGATTGGGATGAAAGCCTAAAGCCCTCACCCTTCATCGATGGAACAGTTTCGTAAAGGATTATGAAAACATAAATAAAATTGAAATACCCAGATGGACCCATTTTAACCCAACAGCCACCATCAAATTCCACGGTTTCTCTGATGCTTCAGAAAAAGCATGTGCCGCTACACTTTACACAAGGGTTTTAGTTGGACATAAAATATGGGCAATTCTTTTTGTGTCAAAAACAAGAGTTGCTCCCATTAAAACCGTATCCCTACCCAGATTGGAACTCTGCGGAGCGGTTCTACTAGCTAATCTAGTTAACTCTACCCTATTCCAACTATAACCTAACCCAATATAAAAACAAGTAAGGAAGGGCTAAGTTCGGGTGTCACCGAACATTTTATACTCTCGCATGGTAAAGTGATAATCGAGATTTCATAATACGTCATTTACATATTTTTCAAATACCGTATTTTTGTAAAGTTTTATTCCGCTATCATCATTGGTTCCTAATGTTTATACTCGTATTATACAGAGAAGGCATCAGATGGAATTCAAAATAGCTTTATATTGGAAGAAGGCGTGGTTGCGAACCGATTTCACCCATATTTCGTACATGTCATCAGGGTGTTAAGAAAATATTATATACAGAATTTCATTGAAATCGGTCTAGTAGCTCCTGAGATATGGTTCTTGGTCCATAAGTGGGCGGCGCCACGCCCATTTTCAATTTTTAAAAAAAGCCTGGGTGCAGCTTCCTTCTGCCACTTCTTCCGTAAAATTTAGTGTTTCTGACGTTTTTTGTTAGTCGGTTATCGCACTTTTAGTGATTTTCAACATAACCTTTGTATGGGAGGTGGGCGTGGTTATTATCCGATTTCTTCCATTTTTGAACTGTACATGGAAATGCCTGAAGGAAACGACTCTGTAGACTTTGGTTGACATAGCTATAGTAGTTTCCGAGATATGTACAAAAAACTTAGTAGGGGGCGGGGCCACGCCCACTTTTCCAAAACAATTGCGTCCAAATATGCCCTCCCTAATGCGATCCTTTGTGCCAAATTTCACTTTAATATCTTTATTTATGGCTTAGTTATGACACTTTATAGGTTTTCGGTTTCCGCCATTTTGTGGGCGTGGCAGTGGGCCGATTTTGCCCATCTTCGAACTTAACCTTCTTATGGAGCCAAGGAATACGTGTACCAAGTTTCATCATGATATCTCAATTTTTACTCAAGTTACAGCTTGCACGGACGGACGGACAGACGGACGGACGGACGGACAGACGGACGGACAGACAGACATCCGGATTTCGACTCTACTCGTCGCCCTGATCACTTTGGTATATATAACCCTATATCTGACTCTTTTAGTTTTAGGACTTACAAACAACCGTTATGTGAACAAAACTATAATACTCTCGTTAGCAACATTGTTGCGAGAGTATAATAATTTTTGGACTGACTCAACCATAGTTATCGCTTGGTTAAACAAACCACCATGTTCATGGACCGCTTTCGTTTCTCATCGAGTCGCTGCAATCACCGAGAAAGAAGAATATGATGCTTTGACCCGTAAAACCCAAATACACAGGAAAAGTTCATTATTGACTTTAAATCCGTTTATTGACCCTAAAGGAGTTATGCGAAGTGACGGAAGATTAACCAATTCCGCAGCACTATCATATAATGAGCGTCACCCTATTTTATTACCCAATAATAGTCGCATGCCAGAATTACTAACTCAATTCACCCATTTAGCAACGTTACACGGCGGAAATCAGCTAGTTCTTCGACTTCTAAGGACAGAATTCTGGATACCCAAAGCAAAGATGCTGATTAAAACAATAATTCATCAATGCAAAACGTGTGTCATACATAACAAGGCTCAACAAACCCAAATAATGGCAGCTCTTCCAAATGAAAGAACTATCCTAACCCGGCCGTTTGCTGTCACTGGTATCGACTTTGCTGGACCCTACGACATCCAAAACTACACTGGGAGAGCATGTCTAATCACCAAAGGATACATATGTGTATTTGTATACTCCTCAACTAAAGCAATACATCTCAAACCCGTTAGCGATCTCACTACGCAAGCCTTCCTAGCAGCATTCTCGCGTTTCTTCTCGAGGCGTGGATGTCCCGCCAATCTTTATTTCGACAACGGAAAAAACTTTATTGGCCGAGCCAAATTTAGAGGATGCAAACTTAAGCATCGTTAACAGATGGCAGAAATTAAAAATACTCTACCAGCACATTTGCAAGAGATGGAAGGAAGAGTACCTTAAGGAACTACACAAACAATATAAATGGAAATATCCACAACGTAATGTCGAAGTTAAGGACTTAGTCGTTAAACGCACCGAAAATATTTCACCAAACAAATGGAAGCTCGGTCGAATCCAAAAGGTCTCTCCGGATCAGATAATAAAACACGAGTTGTTGAAATCTGAACTGCTCAAAGCACAGTTACACGCTCCATCACAAAAATTGTGTAACCAAACACCACTACTGTGTTAATTGCTTAGCCAGGTCGCACCAGACAGAAGGATGTAGAAGAAAAAATAGATGTTCCATTTGTCATGGGAAACATCATTCATCCCTACACGGACACCCGACCAACGATGTAAATGGTGTTGAGAAACCAAAATCTCAACCGCTTACAATAGAGACCCGACTACCATCCGTACTGGCTAAGCAGACCATAGTACCCACATTGAAGATCCGTTTAAGATGCGATGGTGAATGGCATAAAGTTCTAGCCATTTTGAACCCTACCCTTAAAATTACAAATATAGCGGCCGAACTCGTCAAAAAATTCAAACTACCAATTACATACCTCAATACTTATAGAATTTGTAGCATAAAACTTAGCTCAAATAATGATACAAAGTTTTGTTTGGAATGTAACGCAGTTATCACCCACAATTTACCCAAAAAACCCTATGAGCGAGACTTAAGTGACGATGTGCAAATGCGCTTTGAACACTTAGTCCTCGCTGACCCTCAATTCCACGGCAACAAAGAGCTAATGTGGAAAGATTGGAGCGGATATCTACCCACAAATTATCAGAAGTGGAGTCTTCAAACCTAACAAAGGTACAGTGGTAGCGCAGAATACAGCATTTGGCTGGACCCTTACTGGCACCATGTAACCTTAAGTATACTGCTGATAATTATTCAAAAAATTTCAATTTTTTCAATCAATATGTTACCCTATTAATACTAAAATTATTTCGCAGATTCTACAAGGTGGCCGGGATGTTTAATCCAAACAAATACTCCTCTGCATTACTCCCACAAATTACATAAAGTAATAGAGGCGTAATGCAGAGGAATATCAACAGCCCCAACTTCACTCAACAGGCGAAAGAAGGAGAAACAAAAGAAGACGATATTCCCGCGTTTTTTTTTTTAAAGGCATATTATCCCACCAACTCAGCAATCAAACAGAAGTGAATATAACAAGTGAACACAGTAAAACGTTTTTAAACAAATAATACGGATACAACACAAGGATCCACGCAAATTCGTCAATAATACTCCACAGCGAAGGAATCAACCGAACACACAAAACAGATTAGTATATCTGAACTCGTAATATGTGTGTATATTAACATTGAATTCTAACACTACGAAATTAAGAACAATTAATCAATATTGGAAACACACACACACACCCATATATTTATATATACACAATTAAACTCGAAACTTATAACGTTTGAACTAAAACTAACCACCTTTTAATTATTTACAATCGGCCCCTTACGTCGACATACCCCGACAATTTGTATTATGCTTTGCTCAGAGTTTTACCTGTTTCATTTTTATACTCTCGCAACAAAGTTGCTAAGGAGAGTATTATAGTTTTGTTCACATAACGGTTGTTTGTAAGTCCTAAAACTAAAAGAGTCAGATATAGGGTTATATATACCAAAGTGATCAGGGTGACGTGTAGAGTGTAAATCCGGATGTATGTCTGTCCGTCCGTGCAAGCTGTAACTTGAGTAAAAATTGAGATATCATGATGAAACTTGGTACACGTATTTCTTGGCTCCATAAGAAGGTTAAGTTCGAAGATGGGCAAAATCGGCTCACTGGCACGCCCACAAAATGGCGAAAGCCGAAAACCTATAAAGTGTCATAACTAAGGCATAAATAAAGATATTAAAGTGAAATTTAGCACAAAGGATCGCATTAGGGAGGGGCATATTTGGACGTAATTTTTTTTTTTTTGGAAAAGTGGGCGTGGCCCCGCCCCCTACTAAGTTCTTTGTACATATCTCGGAAACTACTATAACTATGTCAACCAAACTCTATAGAGTCGTTTCCATCAGGCCTTTCCATATACAGTTCAAAAATGGAAGAAATCGAATAATAACCACGTCCACCTCCCATACAAAGGTTATGTTGAAAATCACTAAAAGTGCGTTAACCGACTAACAAAAAACGTCAGAAACACTAAATTTTACGGCAGAAATGGCAGAGGAAGTTGCACCCAGGCTTTTTTAAAAATTGAAAATGGGCGTGGCGTCGCCCACTTATGGACCAAAAACCATATCTCAGGAACTACTCAACCGATTTCAATGAAATTCGGTATATAATATTTGCTTAACACCCTGATTACATGTACGAAATATGGGTGAAATCGGTTCACAACCACGGCTTCTTCCAATATAACGCTATTTTGAATTCCATCTGATGCTTTCTCTGTATAATATATACATTAGGAACCAATGATGATGCTGGAATAAAACTTTACACAAATACGGTATTTGAAAAATATGTAAATGACGGATAATGAAATCTCAATTATCACTTTATCATGCGAGAGTATAAAATGTTCGGTGACACCCGAACTTAGCCCTTCCTTACTTGTTTACCTATGGCCTAGAGTCTGCGTCTGTAATGTCGATGGTAGCGCTGTTGGCTGTCAACCCGGCAAAGTGCTCCGAAACTGTGTAATGGAACCCAACTGATTGTGACGCACCTATCGAATACAAGCGGCAGAATGCTTGATTCTACGAATTCCTTTGAGTTCTAACGATTTCCATCTCAGTTTAAACGTATTACGTTTCCAGTGAAAATTGCATGTGAGATGACAATCACCTAAAGATAGTCGCATATTGTGAGGCATAAATTTGGAAATGTTATGTTTTTCAAACGGCCGTGGCGTGCTCACGAGTTGGAAAACCATCTTTTCTGTACACCGGAACAGAAACCAAAAAATGTTGTTTATCAAGCTGTGTTACATTGAAAAAAAAAACAAAAATTAAATGATAAATTTAACGTTCTTTTCATTTCAAAACACATAATTTCACGCAGGACAACGGCTGCGGGGTCAGCTAGTATAGTATATACCTATACTTTCCGATAGCGCTTGGATGGAACATAGAGTTGCTCCTTATGGGTTACCAAGATATTTAAGATGAGTAAATAATTATCTTTCTGCTCCCCAAGCTAGCCCCAGGACTGTCAATATTGCTGCTAAGCTGAGCATAGAGCTCCCTTCTTGATAAACTCAGTGGTAGCAGATATTTAAAATCTCTGAAGGTAAAGTAATAACCCTCATTCACCTTTGCGCCGTATTGCGCGCATTTAAAAATTCCTAATATTGCCTTCCCTTCTAAAGAAGAGTGGCAAAGAAGCGATGTAAACAGATGGACAGCGACGCAGGGTTACGAACAGTCCACACATAGAGTGGGTGGTGCTGTCTTTTCAGAAAAATTATCACAGCAATTAAATAATGAGTGTGCTTATAATAAGGAATATATTTATATATACATATATGCCGATATCCACGCGGTTTTTAAAAAACCTAAAGTCTCTTAGGGTTTCGCCAAAGATAGTGAAAGAATTTCTTGATCTCTTAGTTAATATAAACCAGGAAAGGGTTCCAAGACATAGTGACATTCGTGCTAACTGTGAAGCAAGAGCAGGCACCACCCCTCAATTATACTCCAGAAAATAGGGAATTTATATGCATCCGGCTACTTGTAGACATGTTATTAATATAGTTGAGTCTCAATGGAGACAATCTATAACTTGCTTCACAAGCAGGCAAACGTGACATGTGTGGAATATGGGCCACATATTCTGACTATTAAAATTCAAAAGGAATGACATAAGAGCTCTAATAGGAGTGCTAATTTTTTTTTTTTTTTTTTTTTTTTTTTACGAGGAGGAAGCATCGAAAGCCTGAACCCATGTCAGTGTGGAACTTTAATCCGAACTAAACCTCCTACTGTCTTGTACCGAACCCCCCGGTACCACCGTCAAGTATTACGTCGGGAGGAAGGTTGAGTATTACTCATACGTACGTGATGGTCCCAATGCATTCAGTAACAAGCTGCATTTACTTGGCCCTACCTCGGTTTGTCTTATACCCCCCCTAGTACAGTGATTGTCACCAAAACCTTCTTGTCTGCTCCAGTCATGGTTTGTGTGTCTCGTCTTAGTTGTTCGTTGGAATTTGGAGTAGTCTTCTACGTTGTTGTTCTCCAGCTCTTTGGCGTTTCATGATTTTTGCTGCCACTTCGGACACGGCTTTCCACTTATCTAGTGATTCTACCATTTGAGACACTAGATTTTCTGGGGTTGGGTCTACCCCGAATGCGTTTCTCAAAGATTGCCTTTCTTCGTCGTATTTCGCACATAGGAAAATTGTGTGCTCCACATTCTCGATGATCTCGCCTCCGCAATAGTCGCATACATCGTTGTCTTCATGTTTGAATCGCTTCAAATATGATTTGAAACAGCCGTGTCCAGTGAGAACTTGGGTGAGGTAAAAATCTACTTCTCCGTGCGATCTATTAAGCCATAGTTCCAATTTAGGGATTAGTCGGAATGTCCAGCGGCCATTTCGGCTGTGTTCCCATCGTTTTTGCCAGCGCTTCACCGTATCTGCTTTGGCTTCCTCTTTTTGGGTTCTGGGCGTTACTATCTCATTTGAACGGTATGTGAGCTCTTTGGCTAAGAGGTCTAGCGGGTGTAAGCCCGCGATCACTAGGGCAGCGTCTTCGGATACCGTACGAAACGCGGAGCATACTCTCAATGCGCATATGGTGTACGTGGAAAATAGGCCGCGTCGGTATGATTTGACTTCAAGAGCTTTCTCCCATCTTTGGGCACCAAATAGAGCAACTGACTTTAAAACTCCGGCTAGTAGTCGTCTCCTATTTTGTTTTGGTCCACGGGTATTGAGCATTAGCCGGGTTAGAGCTCTGCATATTTTCGTAGCTTTTTCACTTGTATAAGCCACGTGTTCTCTAAACGATAGTCTTGCGTCGAGAACGATTCCCAAATATTCTATAGCTGGCTGTGTGGTTATGCTTACACCTTTCGTACAGAATGTAGCAACTTCTCGGACCTTTCTGCCTGTAATAAGCACGGCTTCGGTTTTTTCTCTCTGCCAGAGATAGTCCATTAGTTTCGAGCCAATTGTTAATTTGTGAAATTGTTGTGTTGGTTACCGAAACTATTTCCTATATATGCTTAGCTATTACCACCACGGCAATGTCGTCTGCAAACCCAATTATATGTACGTTTGCCGGTACTTTGATTCGTAGTATTCCATCATACATTATATTCCAGAGGAGGGGCCCGAGTACAGATCCCTTTGGCACTCCCCCGGAGATTTTGTATTTTTTGTAGCCCTGGATTGTGTTGTAGCATAGGGTCCTTTCGTTGAAGTAACTGACTATCAGGTTGTAGAGATATGCCGGTACCGAGAAGTTTTTTAGCGCACTTAGTATACTTCGCCAAGATGCCGTATTGAAGGCATTTTTGACATCGAGGGTTGCAACCACACAGTAATATTTGATGGTGCCACCTTTCCATCTTTTCCCACTAATGGCATTTTCCGCCAGTGTCTTCACTAGGGTCACCGCTTCGATTATTGATCTTGCCTTCCTAAATCCAAATTGGTTTGGGGATAAGCCGCCGGCGTCGTCAATGGCCTTACTTAAGCGTTGATATATGATCCGCTCAAGAATTTTTCCCGCAGAGTCCAACATGCAGAGTGGTCGGTAGTGGGACGGGTCTGTCAGTACTTTGTTTGGTTTAGGCAGTAATATTAGGTGTTGCCTTTTCCAGATTTTTGGGAAACAGCCATTCTGCATGCATAAATTATACAGTGCTCTAAAAGGGTCTATGTTCCTAACAATCGCTGCTTTAAGCGCTATATTAGGGATGCCATCTGGTCCTGAGGCTTTACCTGGGTCAAGCCGGTCGCATGCCTCTATAACCTCTTCGTTCGTTACTTCTGGTAATAACTCTCTTTGTTGCACCACCGCGATCTCTCGAGGTAGTTGGGGTCGGGTCGGGAAAAGAACTGAGACAATTCTGTCAAGGGTTGTTGAGGAAGTAGGCATTTGACCTCGAATGCGTAGTTTCCCCATTACGGTCTTGTATGCGAGACCCCAGGCATTGTTTTCTGCATCGTCACAGAGTTTGAGAAAACATTCCTGTTTACTTTTTTTTATAGTCTGTTTCAAAAGCTTCCTCTTGGCCTTGAAACTTGCTTGTAGAGAGTTGTAATCACAGGTACCACGAGACCTTTGGTATAAGCGTCTTACTTTTAGGCATTCTTTCCGCAGTTTAGCAATTGAGTCGTTCCACCAGTAAACGGGGGATGATTATTACGCCGTGGAAGCTTTGACATTGATATGTCGCATGCGCTCTTAATGGGGCTCATAATCAATGCAGTCGCCTGGTTAACCGACCGCAAGTTGTCAGAAAGAGTAGCGGGTCCAAAGGCTTCTTCGAAAAGGTCTGGGCCAAATGTTTTGGGTCGCCATGAACTTCTTGTTAAGGTCTGTAAGTGGAGCCGTGTTTGCGGAGCATTTACCTCAAATATAATGTCATAGTGATCGCTGAAAGTGTACTGATCGCTAATTTGCCATTGCGATCTGCGAACTAGGCTTGAGTTTACGAAAGTAAGATCGATCACTGATTGTCGGCCGCCTTTGTTGAACGTACATTGCTTACTTGTATTGAGTAGCTCAAGATCAAGGGAAGAAAAAGCTTCTAGTAAGGCTTTGCCCCTACTATTAGTTCTTTCGCATCCCCATTCAATAGCCCAGGCATTAAAATCGCCAGCTATTATCAGTTTAGTTCTACCTCGGGCATCGGTCACAATGCTGTCGATAATATTCTTAAATTCTTCATCATTGATGCTGAGATAGCAACTATATATATGTATGTCGCTAACTTTAGCTCGAACAAAGCCGTTGAAAGAGCATGTAGACTCCAGTTGAGGGAAACTAGGGTTACATTTCCATACAGCAGCCTTATTTTTTGTGTCACTTAACCAGGTTACACTCCGCCCGGTTTTGTATGGTTCGCTGAGTAATGCCAAGTCGATCTGCTTTTCAGCGATCGTTTGTTTTAGCAGATCCTGTGCCGCTTGACAATGGTTAAGGTTGAGTTGTAATAATCTCATACGACCTGTTGTGCTGCCTTCTTATATACCGGGCATCTGACGCTTCCAGTGAAATGCTCAGTTTCTTTGGATCCTGCCTTCAGGCAGAGTAAACATTTTGGCTTATTGGTGCAGTCCTTGGCCTGATGTTCACCTTCGCCACATCTTCTGCAGATCCTGGACCTATCCTCGTTTGTGCACACTTTCGCTGTAAGTCCATAGTCAAGACACTTGAAGCAACGCTGCGGTTGCCTATGTTCCCGAATACGGCAGATTACCCACCCGACTTTCAGCTTTCTACTTTGTAGAAGCTGTCTAGCTGCCTCAACCGGGAGTTTTATGAGTGCAGTTTGAGTGTCTCCGTACGCCTTTCTCATGCCCTTAATTGCTGAGATCGTCAAGTCCTTGTTACCCAACTCTCTTTTCAGAGCATAGAGAACCTCTTCCTTACTGGTGATTTCATCCAAGTCTTTACACTCAAGTAGGATCTCCTGGGTCAACAATTTAACGTTTGCTTGGTCACCAAGGCATTTCTTCATATTTTCGTGCGAGTCTGTTGGTATCACTGTACCGCTTAGTTGTAGCAGCATTTCTCCGCCTTGTGTTTTGCGTATTTTGGTTACCATGTTTCCGAATGCGTTCAGATTAGAGTCAGTCTTAATTTTGCGTAGAATTTCAGCATGGGTAAGATTCCCATTTTTCGAGATCAATATGGCCTGGGGCTTGGCTTTCCTAGCTACTATGTTCCACGGCTCCTCCATTGGTTTTAGAGAGCAGCAGTTAGCCTCTTGTGATGTTTGCGTGCTCAACTGAGTTGCTGGCAGGGACTTTGTGGTGCCTTGTAAATTGTTGGTATTGGCGTTGTCCTTCATTATAATTGATCGTTTAAACTGACCAATCACATTTGTTCTCGCCCGGGTTTTTGGCGAATTGAAACATGTTCGTTTCGTTTGTTGTTGAGTCTGCTCCTCGGCCATTGGTTCTTCAGAGCTCTTTGCGCGGCCTCTTTTCGTTTGGGTAATCGGGAGAGATGCCGCCTCTCTAACTTCTCTTGTTGCTTGTTTTTGCAGTTGCGATATTTGGTCTATTAAGTTTCGCATGTGCTGGTTGACATGTCTTTGCTTCTGGCTGTGCGTGAGAGAGATTAGCTCATCTATTAACACTCCCAGAGCGGAGAGCGCGTTCTCCCCTTCGCTCATTGTTATCATCAAATCGCTGCTATTGGTTTTATTTGATGAAGATATGAATGTTGACTACGCTGGAGTCGTTAGTCGAAGCTAAGCCACTGTCAACAGGAGTCACCTCGCAGGCAGATGGTTTAGCAACTTTAATGCTCTGCAATATAGGCATTGCTGCCTGACGGTCCGGCGATCGGGGAGTCTTGTTGCTCCGAGTGAATGGGCTAACATCCTCCTTATTACCAGTAAAGGTATTTGCCTGTTTGGCTTTAGCTGACATTTCCTCAGCTAGGCCTACAGCAATCCTTTAGTACTGGTGATCACGGAAATTCCTCAGGAATAAATCCCTCGGTGATTTCTTTAAGTGTGGAACGTGGGTTGTGGGATGTGTTGCTTTTGTGGAAGGGAGAGAGATGCGCTCTTTGCGAATTCTCTTTTCTGTGTACCTTCGCACAAGAAAAAATAGATATTTAAAATATGTTTTATCACTTACTTCTTTTACACAAGAGCACTTGTTCAGTTCTGTGATTTGTCTTGGGTGATGTAGGCACTGTGTTTTCGCGCACTTGGAAAATAATTTTGGGATATTTCCACTAGTAGTTGGTGCCATATGCGGAGCACCAGAAAAACACGTCACTTTCACTTCACTTCACTTTGGTATCCCTAATGGGTCACTGTATAATTGTTGAACATGCCAACAGACTAGGAACATCTTATAATAACTATTGTAAAAGCTGTCAGGAGGTGGAAGAAGAGGAGAATCACAGCTATCCGGTCGACTGTTTCTTGACGTTTTTTCGGAGGTTACACAGATAAAACGTTTTCTAATGATGAAGCACGGTTTGGTTCAGAGAAGACATAATAGAGTGAAGTAAGTCCTGGTGGTGTCACAATGGGCCTCCCAAAGGCTTAGGTGCGTCATCAGACAGCCAATCTATCTACTTACCTACCTTCCTCTTCGATGATAGTAAAAATATACAAATTTCACTCGATCTTTCGTAAAAACCGGAAGTATCGCCTGAAGATGAGGTTAACATTTTGAAAGGGTAGGCTATTTTTCCCTATCATCAATCTCACTGACTGAAACTAATGACACATATACACGTGTGTGTTTGTGTATACATAAATACGTGTTCATATACATATATATAAATAATAGCATGTCACATAATGTGGCAAGGACGGGAGAGTCCTTATATATGCGTATATTTGTTATTTTTTGGCATTTTTTCCATGTGCTGCTTAAGTGAGTTTGGTAAAAGTGCATAAAAATAGCTAAAGAACTTTTTGGCAAATCCGCAAACGCTCGAAAGTTTTCCAAAATAAAATGGAAATAGAACAAGCAGGGTTTCAACTAATGAATATCTTAACTTAAGCTTTTTCAGGATTAAGGCAAGGAGCCGAAAAAATACAGCTTTAAGTTGAAGCTAGACCTAAATTGGATTCAGTACGAATACAACATTTTATTTCGCGTTATTTGCAAAAAAGAATTAGCTACAATACATTTTGGAAATCTTTACGAATTTTCATACATAACCTCCAAATTTTATTAAATCCATACTATATTTTAATAAAAGAATGTATATATTAATTCTTTTGCACTTTTTATGTTGATTAAAAATATAAGTATAACTCAAAAAATGTTTGGTTTGCAAAGTTTCTTAGTTTTTAAATTTGCTACCTAACCTCAAAATATACACATGTGACTATATTCAAGTTTTCTAATTGAGAATATCGGAAGGATGGTCTGAATATGTTCAAAATATATCTACGTTATATCAGACCATCTACTTGAAATTAAAAATTGGAATGAAGATAGAATATTTTTTATTGGGTTATGAAAAGCTCGTAAAGAATATCGGTTTCAAAATCTGCTAGCATTACTGGTACTCATTCTTCTCTATACTTCTATAATACCGAAGCTGTTTATAGTAGCTCACGCATTTAAGATTATATTCATCGTAAGCAGACCCTTTAATTAAAAATCCTGAACTGGAATAAGCAATATTTGTTATTTTGGTATGTCTTGCATATCGGCTGAATTTAGTTGAAAATATGTGGTATTTAACACAGATGAAACTTCAGCTAAAGCCCTAAAAACTCAGAGGTTTATTTAAAACGATGTATTTTCATAGATATTCCTCCAGTTGTCATCAAAACCTCGAAAGCCTCTATAAAATCAAAGATACTTAAAGTATATAGTCCAAGAAATCAAAATTATATTCATTGGACTTTTAAATTGCAGTTCTGAATGGGTCCAAAGTTTTAACCATATACGATTAGTGAATTTGATAAAATAATTACTACCGATGGATTGATTATGTAAAAGAATTCTGAATAAATGACATATTTGGTTAAAAACTCCGAAGAACTTTAATTTTTCAAGATTAAGAATTTTGGCTTTTGGATCCGATTTTTCGACCTTGTAGTTAGTTTTAGAGTCTCCAAAAATTTATAATCGAATAAAATTTAAATTTTTCTTGTATTTGCAGACCAGACGGCTCTTTGAAGCGTTATCTCTGCATCACTCATGTCTCATACACATATTTTTGAATTTAATCCTACTCCTTGGGTCTGGTTTTTCTCCAAGTAGTTCTGACGAATCTCGAATAAAGCGATAGTATTTAATCAAAAGAATATTCCGTTATTTTTGGGAACAAAGTCGAGTGATCGTGGTAGTTATTTTTAAGTTGGTTTTAGAGTATCCAAGTAGTTCGGATGGACATCGACCTAAGTTTTAGCTTATAATAGAATAAATTCTCTGTGAGTTACAGTCCCTAATGATCTTGTAAGCATGATGCTTCTATCACTCATGGTTTTTCTCAAGTTTTTAGTTTTTTTTTTTTTCAATTTAATCCTTTTTCGTGAGCCAAATTATATTCTTCTTCTTCTTCTTTACTGGCGTAGATACCGCTTACGCCGTTATAGCCGAGTTAACAACAGCGCTCCAGTCGTTTCTTCTTTTCGCAATGTGGCGCCAATTCGAGACTCCAAGCGAAGTCAGGTCCTTTTCCACCTGGTCTTCCCAACGGAGTGGAGGTCTTTCTCTTCCTTTGCTTCCCTCGCCGGGTACTGAACTGGTGAACTAATTGCAATAAATCAAGAGCCTTCGGAACTAAACTGTCTTCCATGTGACGCTTGGTCTACACTCCTGTAAACGACTAATATTCTCCTACTTATAGTCTCGAACCTATAGCAGCGGTGCAATTTTACTCATCAGTATATCTCAATCAAGTTTAATAAAAACCTATTTCGTGACCTCATTTTCTTGCTGAAATAAATTTTACTCTTTCTTCTTGTTATTACTATTGCCTCCTGATAAGTTTTGAAGTGTGCTGCTGAACTGCCACTCATAATTAGTCTTGGGCACAAAATCTTGATTGTCCGACTAGTCTTGGGAACAAAACGTTCGGCCGTCGATTTTGCACTCACGGAGTTATAAAATTTACGAATATGGTTATTCTAAGTGCCATTGACTTATCAAACTGTTCTCGTTCGCATTCGTATTTACATACACATGCCTATGTACTTATACACACAAACGCCCTTAAGCTGACGTACGCATTTAATGGCTGGCCGGATTTACACTCAATTCATTTGTTGCGATTTTTGTGCGGTTATACGAGTTACAAGCATAAACACTTATACAATATATGATATATGATGGACATAACTGTGCCCAAAAAATAAGGTGACATTGTATTTATTTTGAAAATCCTTTATTTACTCCCGATGCAATGCACTTATGCCAACGGATTTTCCAATCTTCGAAGCACTGGTTGTAGTCACTTTCCGGGATGGCCTTCCGTTCCGTCTTCGCTGCGGCTTGAATCTCCTCTATCGTAAAAAAACGGTGTCCCCGGAGCGGTCTTTTGAGCTTGGTGCACAGCCAGAAGTCGCACGGCGCCAGATCAGGTGAATACGGTGGTTACGAAACGATATGGGTTGAGTTTTTGGCGAAATGATCACGAATTACGAGGGCAGTATGGGATGGTGCATTATCGTGGTGTAAAAACCAAGAATTGTCTTTCCACAATTCCGACCTTTTTAGGCGGATAGCGTTACCCCAACGACGCATAACGTTCAAATAATATTTCTTGTTGACTGTTTGACCGGTTGGAAGGAATTCATAATGCACAACACCACGATAATCGAAGAAAATAATCAACATGACCTTGATTTTTGAGCGACTTTGGCGCGATTGTTTTCGTCTCGGCTCTCTTTTGGCACGATGTTCGCTCGATTGATCGGTTGTTTCGGGGTCGTAAGCATAAATCCAAATCTCATCGCCAGTTATGATGAGTTTCATGACACCCTGGTAGTCGGAAAGCATCGTTTCACACACTTCAACGCGACGCCTTTTTCCAAAAACATTTGAGGCCCAAAACATCATTCAAAATGGTACTGGCTGAGCCTTTCGATATGCCAACTTCATCAGCAAGGTCTCTAATCGTTAATCGACTGTTTTTCAACACCAAATCTTTGATTTGTTGAACGTGAGCTTCGTCGGTTGAGGTTGATGGTCGCCCTGGACGCTCTTCGTCTTCGACACGTTCACGGCCGGTTTGGAACTCACTACACCACTTGTAAACATTTCTTTTAGACATAGCCTCATCACCAAAGGCTTTCTGCACCATCCTCAACGTACCCGCAGCAGAAAATTGATTCCGTAAACAAAATTTAATGCAAATTCTTTGCTCAACAAATTTCGACATCGCAAAAAACGAAAAACTCACTTTTAGTAGCTCACAAACTACATGTATCTCAAACACTAATAAATATTTTGACATGAAATTTGACATAAATGTGACCAACAGTACTACCAACCTAAAAAAAAATAATTCTCCAAATCCTTCAACGCGCGCAGTTTAAATTCAAATGTCACCTTTTTGGGCACAGTTTTGGGCATATTTTTATGAAAGAAAAGGAATACACTTATATATTATATGTATGTTCATGTGCATATAGGTATATAGGTATATACCCTCATCCATGTGCACTAAAAATATCCGCACATCAGAAAAGCCCCTGTAAATCCTGCTGTTAACTGATAAATAGATTAGTGTGTGTTACAAATAATCATGCACACGCGCATATCCGCACCGACGTAAGCCGATTCATATACATATCCAACCACACAAACTTCTTTATACAAGCATACAAGCTCTCCAAAGAAAGCCCAACTGGCTCATTCGCACCAAATGTGGGACATAAAAATTCACACACATATTTATTTATCAAATTAATGTTGGTAAACGGCGTGTGTGTGCCTATAATATTCCCACCCGATGCATTCTGTTGGCCTTGCGGCTCCCAAGATTTGCGTAGCAACAAAAATGTAAGGATTTGTTTCCATGAATTGAGTTAAGTCGATAGTTTTTATACCCTGAACAGGTTAAATAAAGTTTGTCAGAAAGTTTGTTATATCCAGAAGATTCAATCATTTGTCGGGAGCGCCTATATCGAGCTAAACTGGCGAATCATAATGAAGTTCTTGTATGCAAACTCTTTTGAATTCTGAATTCTGCAATTACTAAACAACCTCAGATCGAACTACTATAGGTATCATATAGCTGCCATACAAACTGACCGATTAAAATAACAAGTATTTGATTTTTATTTTTTACTTCATGATGGATCTTCATGAAATTTGGCATAGCTTTGTGTTCATGGCAGCGCTAAAATCTCCGGTAATATTGTTTAGATCGAACACTACAGCATATAGCTACCATACAAACTGAACGCTCAAAATCAAGCTAAATATCTTTTTGAACGCAATATGCCATAAGAAATACACCTTTGTAGGGTATTACAGCTTCGGTGTAACCTTGGTTTACTTGAACACTCGCTTGAAGGCGATTAGTGGGTGCTTAGGGTACTGCGTATTGTGTGTGCTAAGTAGAATACAATCTAGGCAAGCGGCCTAACGCTAACGCCACAGCAGTGATTTTCAACTGATTATCCAATTTTTTTGTGCGCTCACTTAAGTTGCCACAGATGTAAGGAGAATTTTGCTACTAGACACAATACACTTAGTATATATGTATACTCGTATAATACATATATGATTATGGTGAAATATAGCACAGTATAAACATATAAAAACTAAGCTTGAGTTTATATACTATATATTTATTTGTTTGTAAGTGCATACCCAAACTGCTGTTGTTGTTGGTGTTGTTTTTATTACTTCCTCTTTTTCCTGCCACCCATATGCATGGCCAAGCAGTCAACTATATGTGACCTGGTCTACGGAAAGAGGGCTTCTTCTTCTTCTTAATTGGCGTAGACACCGCTTACGCGATTATAGCCGAGTTAACAACAGCGCGCCAGTCGTTTCTCTTTTTCGCTACGTGGCGCCAATTGGATATTCCAAGCGTAGCCAGGTCCTTCTCCACTTGGTCCTACCAACGGAGTGGAGGTCTTCCTCTTCCTCTGCTTCCCCCGGCGGGTACAGCGTGGACAACATGACCTAGCCAGTGTAGCCGCTGTCTTTTAATTCTCTGAACTATGTCAATGTCGTCGTATATCTCGTACAGCTCATCGTTCCATCGAATGCGATATTCGCCGTGGCCAACGCGCAAAGGACCATAAATCTTTCGCAGAACTTTTCTCTCGAAAACTCGCAACGTCGACTCATCAGTTGTTGACAACGTCCAAGCCTCTGCACCATATAGCAGGACGGGAATTATGAGCGACTTATAGAGTTTAGCTTTTGTTCGTCGAGAGAGGACTTTACTTTTCAATTGCCTACTCAGTCCGAAGTAGCACCTGTTGGCAAGAGTTATCCTGCGTTGAATTTCTAGGCTGACATTGTTGGTGGTGTTTACGCTGGTTCCAAGATAGACGAAATTATCTACGACTTCAAAGTTATGACTGTCAACAGTGACGTGAGAACCAAGTCGCGAGTGCCACGACTGTTTGTTTGATGACAGGAGATATTTCGTTTTGCCTTCGTTCACTACCAGACACACTTTCTGTGCTTCCTTGTCCAGCCTGGAGAAAGCAGAACTAACGCCGCGGGTGTTGAGGCCGATGATATCAATATCGTCGGCATACGCCAGCAGCTGTCCACTCTTATAGAAGATGGTACCTTCTCTGTTTAGTTCTGCAGCTCGTACTATTTTCTCCAGAAGCAGGTTGAAGAAGTCGCACGATAGGGAGTCGCCTTGTCTGAAACCTCGTTTGGTATCGAACGGCTCGGGGAGGTCCTTGCCCGATCCTGACGGAGCTTTTGGTGTTGCTCAACGTCAGTTTACACAGCCGTATTAGTTTTGCGGGGATACCAAATTCAGACATCGCGGCATAAAAGCAGCTCCTTTTCGTGCTGTCGAAAGCAGCTTTGAAATCGACGAAGAGGTGGTGTGTGTCGATTCTCCTTCCACGGGTCTTTTCCAAGATTTGGCGCATGGTGAATATCTGGTCGGTTGTTGATTTTCCAGGTCTGAAGCCACACTGATAAGGTCCAATCAGTTTGTTGACGGTGGGCTTTAATCTTTCACACAATACGCTCGATAGAACCTTATATGCGATGTTGAGGAGGCTAATCCCACGGTAGTTGGCGCAGATTGTGGGGTCTCCTTTTTTATCGATTGGGCATAGCACACTTAAATTCCAATCGTTGGGCATGCTTTCGTCCGACCATATTTTACAAAGAAGCTGATGCATGCTCCTTATCAGTTCTTCGCCGCCGTGTTTGAATAGCTCGGCCGGCAATCCGTCGGCCCCTGCCGCTTTGTTGTTCTTCAGGCGGGCAATTGCTATTCGAACTTCTTCATGGTCGGGTAATGGTACGTCTGCTCCATCGTCATCGATTGGGGAATCGGGTTCTCCTTCTCCTGGTGTTGTGCGTTCACTGCCATTCAGCAGGCTGGAGAAGTGTTCCCTCCATAATTTAAGTATACTCTGGGCATCAGTGACTAGATCACCTTTGGGGGTTCTACAAGAGTATGCTCCGGTCTTGAATCCTTCTGTAAGCCGCCGCATTTTTTCGTAGAATTTTCGAGCATTACCCCTTTCGGCCAGCTTATCAAGCTCTTCATACTCACGCTTTTCGGCCTCTTTCTTTTTCTGTCTGCAGATGCGTCTCGCTTCCTTCTTCAATTCTCGGTATCTATCCCATCCCGCACGTGTTGTGGTCGATCGTAACGTTGCGAGGTAGGCAGCCTGTTTTCTCTCCGCTGCGGCGCGGCACTCCTCGTCGTACCAGTTGTTCTTTTGCACTTTCCGAAAACCAAGGGTTTCGGTTGCAGCTGTACGTAAGGAGTTTGAAATGCCGTCCCACAGTTCCCTTATACCGAGTTGTTGATGAGTGCTCTCAGAGATCAGGAGTGCAAGCCGAGTAGAAAATCGTTCGGCAGTCTGTTGTGATTGCAGCTTTTCGACGTCGAACCTTCCTTGTGTTTGTTGGCGTGCGTTTTTTGCTGCACAGAGGCGGGTGCGAATCTTGGCTGCAACAAGATAGTGGTCCGAGTCGATGTTAGGACCTCGGAGCGCACGCACATCTAAAACACTGGAGACGTGTCTTCCGTGATGATCTGGTTGGTAGTTTTTCGATCCGGAGACAGCCAGGTAGCTTGATGAATTTTTTTGTGCTGGAATCTAGTACTACAGATAACCATATTTCGGGCCCCGGCGAAGTCGATCAGCCTCAACCCATTTGGGGATGCTTCCTCGTGGAGGCTGAATTTACCGACCGTAGTGCCAAAGATACCTTCTTTGCCCACCCTGGCGTTGAAGTCGCCAAGCACGATTTTGACATCGTGGCGGGGGCATCTCTCATAAGTGCGTTCCAAGCACTCATAAAAGGCATCTTTGGTCACATCGTCCTTCTCATCGGTCGGAGCGTGGGCGCAGATCAGCGATATGTTGAAGAACCTCGCTTTGATGCGGATTGTGGCTAGACGTTCATTCACCGGAGTGAATGATAGTACTCGGCGACGGAGTCTCTCTCCCACCACGAATCCCACACCAAACTTGCGCTCCTTTATATGGCCACTGTAGTAAATGTCACAAGGACCTACTCGTCTCTGTCCTTGTCCTGTCCATCGCATTTCTTGGACGGCGGTGATGTCAGCCTTTGTTTTTACGAGGACATCAACCAGCTGGACAGCGGCACCTTCCCAATTAAGGGACCGGACATTCCAGGTGCATGCCCTGATATCGTAGTCCTTCTTTTCTTTGCCATGGTCGTCATCAAAAGGGAGGTCTCTCATCCGAGGCTGCTGTTGGTTTTTCATTGGGGTGAGCTTTTTACGTGGCGGGTCCCAAACCCAGCGCACAACCCTATGCAGGGGTGTTTCGCCTTCTCACTTTAGCTCACCTTCGAACGGATGTTCTTAGTCTACCCAGAGGATACTTCAGAGAATGTAGAATATAGAGAAGGTTCACCGCGTTGCCAAATTTACGATATTTCATTTTTTGGAGGGGTACTCTTTTCTATTAGTGGATTTTCTATAAGCGGATTTCACCAATATTTAGCAGGAGCGTCGAAAATAGCAGATATGAGCATTTTCAGTGTTAAATGAGAAAAATGATGCTAATTTCAATGTACGCTTACAGATTCGTATATTTACAATGCGCAAACGGCTATGGATATCATTTATATATATTCTCCATATATTTGATAACAAAGCTGATTAGTATGTATGTATGTATGTATATGCAATTTGACCTATTTAATGATAAATTCCATTAAATCTGTTGAAATGTATAATAAAGTGTAAGGTTTGTATTATTACTTAAATATTTAATTAATATAATTATAAGTAATATAGGTTTATTAAGTTATACATATACATACATATGTACATATTTAATGCTTTGGGCATTAGAAGTTTTGATAACATCTTAAAAGACGATGTCATATGCATATAAATATGTGCACATGCAAACAGATTTTGAAAAACCGTACGCATAAAGTTCACATATTCACATACATATGTATGTAATTTTGTGTTCATGTAAACAAATTTGAAAGAATTATTCGCATAATGTTTGTATATTTGTCTACACACAACTTTATGTGTAAATATATACACCCATTGTTTCATACATAAACTCCGTTGTCACGGACAACCAATGGCCGAACTTCACGTTTTGTCAAAAAGTCAATGTGTTGTTGGTAGAAAATCCGAGCTGTACCAAAAAAAATCAAACGATTGTCACCGCTTCCCTTGCCGCTGTACAGCTCCGCCTACAAACCAGCGTAAATTGGTATATGTATGTTTGTGCGTGAGCTTGCATACATATCGACGCAGCTGCGTAAAAATATTTCAGAATCACACAATATTTTTCACATTCCTTGACAAATACAGTCAATCCCGGTTATGTGCCACAATCAAAGATACAGATATTTGTGGTTTGATAAAAATAAAAATGTAATATCGCACATAAGCTAGTGCGGAAACTTAAGCGAGTGGTCCTTAAAACAATAACTTCTATGTATTTCAAAAAAACAAACCGTGAGATGCAGCAAGATATAATATAGGCTGTTAAGAGTGATGAGGGAGGGATTTGATTTTCATTTAAGCGGAGTACTACTTAACCGGGATTGACTGTGCACAAAAATCAGAAGAATATTGAATATTTTCTTTGAAAAATTTATAGACTTGAAATTCGACAAATAAACTATGTTGTCTATTTTATTATAATATTTTTTAATACTTATATTTGCGGGGTTGACACTTTTTCCTTCTCATACATTTCAGAAATATATTCAATTTATGATTTTTAGCTTTTGAAATCGTCGCGAAAATACGCTTGTAGGCAAGGCATGCTCGGGGAGATGAAATGGCGTCTGCTTTTATGAATGAATCGAATATGCTTTTTGAAAGTACGTTTGCGTTCATGAATGAACATTTTGTTGTTGGGTAATTTACTATAAATTTTGACGTCGGCAATTTGGCTGCCATATTGGTTTCTGCTGCTTTTTCAAACGATTGTTGGTTTTGTACAACAATATTTGTAATTTTTGCGGGTGACATATCCACATGTGAACGCATGTGAGTATGTATGTTGTGTATGCATTGTTTGTGTGGGAATGCCATACGCACATATTTACATGTGTACTCATATTGTAAGTATGTATAATGATTTTTGAGACTATTGTTTTTTTCCAGAAGAATGTTTGTATTTTTTGATTTACATGCGTACGCATATATTATTTTTGTGAGAATGCCACACGCACATACAGTGTCGGACAAAACTCATTGGACTAACTCGAGTCTCACACATGTTCCGTCATAACGTTTTACATAGATGCATTAGAAGAATAATTTTTTTTGCAAAAGAAAGATCACATATTCTATATTAAGAAACAATGCAATAATATTTTTTAACTTTAATGTAAGATTTATAAATTATAACAGAAGGGAAAAAAGTAAAAAATTCGTGCGACATAACTCATTGGACTTTAGCTAAATATGAAAATAAATTAGTTTTAAATTAATATTTTACTGAGCAGCCATTATTTTTTTTTGATTGCAACACATCTTTTAGGCATAAATGAAATTTAATTACTAATATGTGAATCATTTATTCCATTCTCGGCTCGTTTTAAGACATCAAGTAGCTTGTTTTTATAACCGTGGACCTGTTCCTCTTTAATTTGCCTGTTGACAATTTCCCATAAGTTTTTAATTGGATTCATGTCACGAAGCTGGTCGGACCATCTTATAACATAAACTTATTATTCCAAAAACCAATCCTTCACAACTTTGAGGGTGTGCCTGGGGTCATTGACATGTTGAAACTGCCAATCAGGCTGCATTTTTTGGATTGCGTGAGGAAACATTTGGGTTTGCAGCATATTTTTATATTGGAACCCATCCATGTTCCCTTCTATTCTGTAAATTGGTCCTACACCCTGACCAGAAAAGCATTCCCACACCATTATATTATCCTACCATGCTTTACTGCACCCTGCAAATATCGACACTCTAAACGCTACATGTTGGTCTTCGTATACCTGTCTTTCCATCTGAGTTCTGCAAATTAAATTTGGACTCACCTGAAAACAATATCGGCTTCCATTGCTCTTCAGACCAATTTATATGCAGTTTCGCAAATTCCAAAGGTGCTAACCGATTTTTTGGAAATATAAGATTTTTTCACTGCACGGAAGCTAAAAAGACCAACATCAACGGCGCGCCGTTGTATTGTACGCGTGCTCTCTCTTAGTTGTGAGCTATCCACAACATTGTTTGTTGAATTTGCTTACAATTAATAATTTAAGTTCAGTTGAATGTGTTTTGTCTACTATTTTTATCAAAAATAATTTTTTAGTAGCATTAATCGGGACAACTTTAAATATTTCACAACACACTCGTTATCATTAAAATAAACAACTCGAATAAGTGTGATCTACGATTTATAATAATTATAATTATTGTAAGTACCTGCAAAATTGTTTTCCCGCCAGATAACGGTAAATTAATTCAATGGAAGTGGTTATTTCGATATCCAAAGTGTTAGTCCAATGAGTTATGTCGCACGAATTTTTTACTTTTTTCCCTTCTGTTATAATTTATAAATTTTACATAAAAGTTGAAAAATAAAATTGCATTGTTTCTTAATAAAGAATATGTGATCTTTCTTTTGCAAAAAAAATTATTCTTCTAATTCATCTATGTAAAAAGTTATGACGGAACATGTGTGAGACTCGAGTTAGTCCAATGAGTTTTGTCCGACACTGTATGTACGTACGTATGTTTGTACGTAAATATAGAGAAGCGCGCGCTTTTTATATTTCTGATAAATGATAATATCTTGATTTGAAATTGATTTGTACTTGCATACATACATACATACATACATATGTATCTGCAGGAAAGATGCGTATGAAAGTTTTAAATGATAAGAGGTATGATTTACATACATACTTACATACATATATTATTATTGTAATATATGTATTATGTTTTTAGGATATTACGATAATATATCATATATATATATAGCATATGCATATGTATGCATAAGTAAATGTATATGAAATTATATTATATTATCAAAGATAAGAAATATTTAAAAAGTAGCTATTTGGACATTAACTACAAACATTACCATGAAAATAGCATAATTAAATAATAATGTTATCAATTTTGCATGAATTCACAAAAATTCGCAAAATGATATTCATATCAATTGATATGATTGCATGTAAACGTATAAAAATATAAGCAAAAGAGCAACATACGTCTGTAATAGCAATGTATATTTCTGAGCATAATTTTCAATCAATACTCAGCTCTGTTCACTCATTTCTGTTAAAATTTCTCCTTCTGAGACAAAAGTGGTGAAATCCACTAATAGGATTTTTTAGCTCTTGACAGTTCACACGCTTGTCCGCAGTTGAACCTTCTCTATATTATACGTTCTCTGTTCTGTAACTCAGAATAGGGATGGAAAAGTCGACTCTGACTTTAGTCGAAAATCGATCTTTTATTAGAAATAATAGACTTTTTAGGATCGATTCAAGCCTGTCTTGAATCGATTAAAATCGACTTTTACTCGATGACTTTGACAGTTGACGAATTAAGATAATCACTATAATATTACTTTTAAAAGCACAATACAAAGTACCAATCGAAGTGTTTCCTTATAAATAGCCTCTTTCTGATTGGACTATAACAATATAATGTTTATATTGCCGCCGGTAATTGATGTAATTAACTTTTTAATATACGGTACATAGTATTGAACAATTCTTTATCATGGCTCCCAGTTTGATATGGGCCTATTGCACAAAAGTTAACAATGGCAGTAAAGTTAAGTGTGATTTATGTCATAAACAGTTTTTGTTTAATAAAAGCACATCAACAATGATGAAGCACTTACAATGTGCTCACAAGATTGCTCCTCCGTCAAGTAATGAAAAACAAACTCAGAAAAGATTGAATGACAGTCACAATGATTTCGAAGTTCAGCCTAAAAAAGTAAGTGCTTTTGAAGAACTTTTTAAAGTTTGTGCATAAACTATTCCTCTCCACAGACAATTTAATTTTTTATATTGATACTAACTTAATCATGTTTGTTCTTAGGTTTTAGTCGCTGTCGAATCATCTGTTCCATCGGTTGCTTTGGTACCTCAAACTAAATCATCTGTTCAAGAAAATACCACAGTACAATCTCAGGTCCAAGGTCCTATGGATCGTTGTATAAACAATGCTAATTCTTTTTCAGGTAGTAGTGACTTAAATTAGGAAACAACGTTAATCTTATTAATTTCTTCTATCATGCATTTTCATTGTTTCCTAGCTGGTGGACGTAGATATGATCAAGCTACCACAGCTCTTTTACGAATGATCGCTGTTGATAATATGCCTCTGTGTACTACAGAAAGACCAGGATTCAGAAAATTTATTAAAACACTACAACCGTTGTATCACATACCCTGTGAGCCAACTATAACTAATGCTATGAGTCGTAAATATCAAGATTTGTCGAATAAAATAAAACTTGAACTGCGACAGACTGAATCTGTGTGTCTTACTACTGATATCTGGACTCACCAACACACAATGAAAAGCTATCTTGGCTTAACAGTTCACTATCTGAAAGGTCAGTTACTGATTCTATTTTCAAAAATCATTACATTCAGTTTTAACTTCAAATATCTAACTTTATTGACATATTAACCTTTCTTCACAGAAACTGAGATGAAGACTGTTGAGTTGGGCGCTTATCTCATGGAAGAGAGGAAAACAATAGAAAATTTGAGCTTGAAATTAAGAAATATATGCAATGACTGGGGTCTTGATGACAGTAAAATAGCAGCATTCATTTCAGACGGGGGAGCAAACATCAAAGGAGCTATTAAAAGTGAGTTCGGCGATGGGAAACACATTTCGTGTTTTGGACATGTAATAAATAATATTGGTCAGCGCCTTATCGAAGTTAATATTACTCCACCTGCATCTGAATCTCAAAATCAAGTTTCCGACTTACCCGCTGATGAAAATGATGCTATTGACAATCTTGAAGACTTAATTACAGATCATACTGAGCAATCGTCATTGCGTGAGCTATTGTCAAAAGTTAAACAAATTGTCACATTCTTTCGACAAAGTGAAAGAGCGACTACAGAGCTTCTGAAATTACAGAAGGACAAGCCTGAAAATTCTCGTCTGAAATTAATTCAGGAAGTGCGAACGAGATGGAACTCCTGTTTTGAAATGGTTGACCGTTTCATTGTGCTTGCTGATCATGTCAGTAAAGTGCTTTTACAAGTGAAGATGGACAAATCTTCGAAAGCGAAGCCACCTAACATGATCACAGGTGAGGAAATCGATGCGTTAGTAGAAGTTCGTGACATCTTAAAACCTCTCTTGCAAGTAACTCAAGAAGTTTGTTTTGAGAAATATGTAACATTGAGCAAGTGCATTCCTTTGATTTCAAGTCTTAGAAAAGTAAGTTCCCATTATTAAACTAGCAAAGCTATTGCAATATTACCTTGTTTTGAATTTTTATTGAATGAATTGATTTTATATTTTACAGAAGATTGAAGAGTTAACGCTAGAAACTTTAATTGGGCGACATTTAAAACAGAGAATGGTTCAAGACATCGAAACAAAATACGGCAATATTGAATCTGTAAAACTGCACGCTTGTGCAACATTGGTTGATCCTCGTTATAAAAAGTTTGGTTTTCAAAGTATTCGGGATTCTGCACGAGCGGTAACTAATGTCGGTAGGTTGATTATGCAAACATTATTTGATTATTTCTATGGTTTAGTTTAATCTTAATATAATTTTTTGTGTAGCTGATCTTGTCAAGACAGAACGAAAAGTAGCCTTGGCAGCAACGGTGGCAAATATTAACCCTCAAGATGAGATATTAGCTATTCAAGGTCCGGAATCTCAGAAAACGAACGATGACAATGATGATTTATGGTCTTATTTTGATAACACTGTGATTTGTAGTTCCAATCTTGCAGATTCTGATGAGGCTGGAGGATTGCCAATACAATTACGACAATATTTGACACGCCCGGCTGTCAATCGGAAACAAAATCCTAATCCGTTCACTGTGTGGGAAAGTATGAAATATGAATATCCGTATCTATGGAATGTAGCTAAAAAGTACTTGCCAATAGTTGCAACGTCTGTACCCTGTGAGCGATTATTTTCACATGCAGGACTTATCGCAAATCAGTTGAGGAGTCGCTTATCACCTCAGCACATTAATGAGCTAATATTTTTAAGATCAATCGGCGAAGAAATGTGGTTTTCGTAGTTATTTATTTTTAAATTTTTTGTTTTTTAATTAAAAAAAAGCAATTTTATTATCCAATACCAAAATGTATGCAATGAAATCATAAAATACTTTTTATAATATGTTAAAAACTAAAAAAATATTTAATAAAATATTGATATATCTAACGAATTTCGTATACGAGTTGCTTAATTTATAAAAAGTCAACTTAAGTCACAAAAGTCGACTATCGGGGTTGATTAATTGACTTCCAGAATCGAAAAACTAAAAGTCAATTTCAAAGTCAAAAATCGATTCCGCTCGCGCTCTTTCCATCCCTAACTCAGAAAAGTCACCTTTCGTTATGGTTGTGGTGAGTCGTTATCGATGTTATCGAAAATGTGCTAAAACTAAAATGAATGCATAAACATCTGTCAATGTACACGAATATATTTGTTTTGTTTACTGCAAAAAAGTTTTGTTTACTCTTATTTTTTTTATTCGTAAGTACAAATAATATTTTATATACTATATATATATTTTGAATGTATAAATTTATTGTCAATGTTATAATTTCTTAGTGAATCAAATTATGATAGCTGCTGCATTATTTGCCTTATTGGAGGACCAACGGAATATGTTACGCGTTCATCGGCGACATCTGAGGGATACAACTGACACATTTCTTTTGCCGGAAGCTCGCTTTGAGAGCTATTCCGTTTTAAAAAAGATCCCCCAATAGCCTTGTTACAAGAGCTAAGTCCTCATATGAAAAGTGGCGAAAGGCGTACGTTTGTCCCAAAATCATTAAGAATGACTGCAGCACTTCATTACTATGCGACAGGATCATATTTGAAAGACGTTGGCCAAGATTTTGTGTGCTCATTAAGCAAGACAGTTGTGTGTCGTGCAGTAAAAGAAGTCACAAACATCGTTGAAGGAAAATTAATGTGAAAATACATTAAATTTCCAACATCTTTAGAGGAACAAAACAAAATAAAACAAACGTAAGAAAATCATTATATAGGTACATAAAAAATATTGTGTATGTATATATGTGTTTATATTTTTACAAATTTTTTTCATCTACGGGTTTTCCTGGGTGCATTGGTGCTATTGATTGCACCCATGTTAAAATTAAAAAGCCGGCCGCTGATGTTGAATGCTGCTACATAAACAAAAAGGGCTACTTTTCCAAAAATGTGCAACTTATTTGTGACTACAATTTAAACATAGTGTCTGGGAACGCTCGTTATGGTGGTAGTACCCATGATGCTTTTATTTGGGAGAACAGCCAATGTAAACAATTTTTGGAAAGGCAAAACGCCAGTGATGTAGATTCAAGTTGGCTCATTGGTGATTCAGGCTATCCATAGCAATCATTTCGAAATCCACAGACGATTGGGCAAAATAATTACAATGATTGCCAGATTCGAGCTCGGAATTGTGTTGAAAGGCTAAATGAAGTTTTGAAAAATGTATTTGGGTGCTTATTGGGGTGTATTGTTTAAACCAGCATATGCAGGATCAATAATAAATGCGTGTTTAACCTTGCACAATATAAGATTAAAAAGAAATTTAACAATTCCAGACATAAACGTATCGTCAAATTTCAGTATGGAAGTTGACAATTTGGAAGAGAATCGTGAAAATTGTAGTGTGCTAAATAAAGGCAGAAGATGTCGGGTTAATATAGTACGAAATTATTTTAACTAATTATTATTTTATTATAATTACTATTAATTAAAAAAAAAATCACAAATTAATTAACATAAAAAAAGGATTTCATTTCAACAAAAAAAAACAATTCATTTTAAATAATAATAATAAAAAAAATAAAATATAATATAAAAAAAGCTTTGTTTATTATTTTTCGCATAATTGTTTAAGCGAAGCGGCCATGGATTGCACGGAGGCACGAATGTCTTTCGCCACGGACAGCAACTGGTCAAATTCCTCCTGTCGTTTGCGTTCCTGCTCAGCTTGAGTGGTTTTCACTTGTTCAAATGCACTGAAGAAAGTGGCAGTCTGTCGCATTCTGTCTGGTGTGGGCGATGGCACTGTATTGGGTTTGGTTGATGGCAGTGCAGCATTTCAGGTTTTTTGAGATGTATCCAACACGTCATCAAGTGATTTCTGCAATTCTTCATTTGCACTATCATTCATCTAAATATGAAACTATGTGATTAAAACTCAATAATTTTTTTTTGTTATACGAAGATATTACCTCTTGAAACCCCGACTCCTTAGTAACGCCATCGCCATCAACAAGTGCAGTTGGGAAAAAGTCTAACACTTGCAGGTTCATACCATCTAGCGGCGCTGGACCTTCAGAGGCAGGACGATGTGCAGTAGCGTTCTGGAAACGCATAATTGCGGCCTGCTGCTTCTTTACGCCTGACTTCCAGTCTGCCCAGCACTGCGAATTGAAATAAATATCAATGAACGCACAATTGTACATACATGCATATGTTTATATATAATATACTGAACGAACCTTTTTCCACTGCTCAACGGTTTTACATGCTCTTCCGCATGCGTTCAATTCCGCTGTGAGAGTTGCCTCTACAGCATTAGCAGCTTTGCCGTTGTTTGGGCCACCAAATTGTCCGGTACCAAAATTTCTATGATTTTTCAATAAATCTAGAAATTTTAGTTTTTGTTGTTTGGTAACTTTTCCACTTCTTACTTTTTTCTGTAAATAATATAAACAATATAAACATAAACAAAACATCAAAATTTTTCCAGCTTACCTCGCTCATCTTTATTTTGGCGCAAAATATCACTGCAATTTTTTTAATGATATGATAACGAATGTCATAACGAAAGAAATAACGAAAATGCTTTTCACCAGACTTACAGAAACACTACACTTCGTTATACTAGTGAATTCGATATATCGTTTGTTATTATGCATAACGAAAAGTTGCAGAAACGCACTACAGGTCACATATAGTTAATATGGATCACAGTTATGTTTAATCAACTGGAAATTGGTTATTTTTATGCTATTGGTGTGCGCATAATTCTGTGGTCTATATTATGCTAATATTATGGCAATTTGTTATGCACAAGTTGTGCCTAAAATCAGTTATGAACTTCCTAATGCCATAATCGTTGCACAAGTCTTTGTACAATGAAAGCACTCTAAGAACGGCAAAGGAGTTTCTCTGGTAGCAGAAACATATCTTCGGCAGTAGAAAATGGCAGAACGGGATTTTCTTGAAAAAATTTAAAAAGTTCAGTAAGTTATTTTATCTACTTGTGAACTCAAAAAATCGAAATTTATTTTTCTATAGTAAGTATATATCGAATGTAGATATAATAAAGAATATTTTTTGAGAATTTGCATTCGATCAGATAAAAAATGTCAGCTATATGAGCGTATTCGTAAAAAAATTTAAACTTATGTAGTGTCATCAGCTCGTTATGTTACGTAAGATTGCTGATCTAGAAAGATCGCTTATGGACTACTATATGTGGTCCATTGTGAAGCCATATGGTAAAGAACTCCTGCTTTCGCCCAAACGTGGGACACTCATTATCTTATCTTATTAGATCTTTTGCTATCGATCTTGGGCCAAAAGCATTTTGCTACAACGCATATATTGATGGTGGCTGATAACGCTCTCGTGAAGCTCACATATCTAGTAGTAGAACTCAAGAGAATACCGCCCGCTCCCTTTCTACTGATAGCCGTTCAAGGGTACCTTTCTTTGCTGTCTCATAAGCTTACAGGAGCCCCGTACTACCTCGCTGATGTGAGTTACGACTTTGTTGCACTGGGCACTTTTGTAGAGTGAACAATTCTTTGAAATATGCGTCTAAAGTCAAAGCGATGCCATAAAATACCTCTGATCTGTAGGAATTTAAAGATAAAAACTCACGATCGGGACGGGACTGAAAAATATTAATAGTTCAAAAAAAAAACACACTAATGTGTATACATAAAAGAGTTTAAGCTTCCACCGCAGCCATTCGGTATCATTAAAATATGCCATGGCGTCCATAAAACTGTGCTGAGTTCTCTCTTTTAACTTATACACTGCGCGCCCTTTCCTTGTGAGTGCAGGTACGTACAGTAGGGTGTCCGTAATTTACCAAGTTGGCTATTTCCACTTGGGTATCGTCAAAATCGTTTCTTTTTTACCTAAAAACAATTTTGGAAACAAAGAAAAATTTTTTCGATGCCGTTTAACGCTGCCTAAATAAGGATACTTTTCACATTTAATTAACATGGGATTTTTGCACTATTTAGCAAATAATTCTTATTTCGTACATTATACTCTTTAACTTACCAACAATGCTCAATTCTGCTTCTATTCTTTTAACCCTTTAGACGGAGAAATTTTCATATTGGCGCAAAAAATTTATTACATAACCTTTGGAAGGGTCAAAATTTATTTGTATTGATTATTCTAATTATTTTGCTTAAACTACTAACTAATTAATTTTTATTCTGAATTTCGTGTAAGATCTTTTATTTTGAACTTTAAATAATCATAAATGTTATAAATGTAAATTTTAACACACAAATTATTATTGAATGTATGTTAATTATTGAACTTTTATCTTTTTCGTCAAGCATTCCTTAGTAGCATTTGGAAATTCATTTTTATACTCTTTTATCACTTGGAGAAGATGCTGTTTTTGATTCTCATCTTTAGCTAACACATTTATGTATTCTTGAGTCAATTGTAGAGCTCTCTCTGCTACATCATTAACAACTTTAATATACTTAGCAATATTTAATCCTTTTAAATAATCATCATTTTCATGCCAAGTCTGCACGTCAAGTTTCAAAAAGCTCGTATTAATATCAAATCTCTTAAAAAAGTTCAAAGTATTATAATTTACGAAGTAATCAATTTCTTTAGTTTGTAAATTTTTTATATCACTATCATTGTTTATAAAATACTTTTTGGGACAACCAAATTCATAAGCAGGATCCAAGGTCAAGGCCTTGACCATTTTGCGTTTGATAGGGACTAATATATTTTTATCAAAAAATGAGAGTGCCACCACCTCTGGGCTCAAGTACCATAAATTGTTTTTAATTTTTTTTAAGACAGCTTCAGATAAACACTTATCAATAGTTCTATAAGCATAAACTGCTTTAAAAAATTGCAAATCTTGGTTCGGAGCCGCTGTAGCAAGAGGTGCAGTATACCAAAATCTCACATATATAAATACCACGAATAAAAAAACGTCCAATAAACTTTTTTCTTCTTCTGGTGATAGTTCAAAAGCATTTCGAAAAACGTAAATTTTTAATGAGTAAATGGCTTTCGACATCCAGCGAGCGTGATGGAAAGTTCCAGGTTTATAAAAATGAATACTTTGATGGTCGACAGTACCAAGAAATGTTCGGGACAATTCAAGAAGCTCTTTGTAATCGTCGCGGTGTAAAACCGTATCTAATAAATTTTTGATGTTTCGATCAATTTCGTCAACTTGATTAATAAATTTTTTTTTTGAATTTCATTTCCCTCTAATCCATCTTTGAATTTATTTTTATTTATTGTATTCTAAGAAGTCTGAAACTTTTCAAACAAAGGGACGTTTGGTCCAGTAGTAGTAGTAGTAATAATACTGCGCTCCATTATTGCAACCTAGATTAGAAGCGGTTGTATCGCAACACAGTGCCTTGATAGATTCGGTTAAGTTCAAATTATTAAGAATACTATAAATTTCTTCAGCTTGAGTTTTTCCTTTTCCGTTAGGTAAAGCAGGTACGCTCAAAAGTTTTTCAGCCCCATTATTACTAATTAAAATAGGTACGCGATCAACTTGCTTATACGAAACAGTATCTGGTATAAGCTTACCATCCCAATGAAGAACAGCTGGAGTAAGCTGGACGTCACCAAATAATGTTTGAATTTCTAAAGCTTTTTTTTCGCTGTTCATTAAATGATGTCTTATTCAAAATTATCAAATTCTAATGCTTCAGATATTGCAGATATAATACGGACAGAATTTCTATAAGAGACTTTACAATTATCCAATGTAGCGACAACGCTCTCTGAAAGAAAATTAATTGGTTTTATTGTTAAACTAATACATTCTATAGATAAATCAACGTAATGATTGAGTTCAAGTCTAATACCTGAATTGCCTCTTGATAATTCAGAATCATTTAACTGGTGTTCTACATTACACGATGCTGCTTCGATGCTTTCAGAGGTTAACACTTCGATGGACTTCAGTAGGGCGATCATCATCCTGTTTCTCTGAAATACCATATATATTGAATATTAAGTCACATAAAAAAGTAAATTCAAGTATTTTATAAATGTTTCATTTATTAATTGACTAATATTTTATTGATATTACCAGATAATTCAATTACATTTCCTCGTTGATTGCCCGAAAAATTCAAATGAAATTGTCTTTCTGATGGTTGATCGATTAGAAAGTTTATTATATCATTGCTGAACATTTCAAAAACTCTACCGTGAGCTATGTTAAATAACCTTTCTAATTTGGTTGAAAACTCGTGCTCTTTTTGTTGGTTTGATGACACACCTGCATTCTTATGTACATTTCTGTATTTTTCATGCAATTTTTCTAATTTTTGAATACATCGTTTGTCATCTAATATAAAAATACCAGCAAATATCCAAAAATTTTTAACTTTTTCAATAGCTATTTTACATCCATCGTACACTATTGTTTTGATATTTTTAGTATAATAAAATAGTAACCTTAAAACTTGTTTATTGGCAGGTAATTTATTACCATTTATATCATCCGTAAGGTTCTCCAATAAAAACATTCGTTTTCGTAAATATTTTGCTAAACTCATGATGAAAGTTCTTAATTTTCAATAGATTGGAGCTCTCGAGGTTAGAAAGATATTTTTAGCTGGATACCAAATCAATTTTTACACTTTCTATTCATTGCACTAGTCACATCAACTTAACAGTTAAAAATTCAATATTATAACGTGAATTAAGAATTGTACCGTTTACTATTCAAAAATGGAATATTGCTGTCAAAAGAACCACAACAACCAGAATAGACAATAAGCAAAGCAAAAGCCTTTCCAACCTCGCCAATAAAAACGATAATGGCTGAATCTGGTTTACCAACTATTCAAAATAAAATTATAGATTCTTCGCTTCAAATTCTTGCGAAAACGGCTGAGAACACCAACCCATTACTAAATACAACTATCACGCATGCCACGAAAAAAGAAAAATTCCAAGAATACAATCGGCTATTTCGAGATGCTTAAGTTTCGCTGCAGAAAATAATATTTTACGTAACGCAACACGCAAATTCACCACTCGACATCCTCCCTGTCTGATCAATGATAAAATACTACAGAATAAGCTTATGTTTTTGTCCAAGCAAAACACACCAAACGAAGTCTTTCAACAAACCTTTGCTGAACTGGAATCTAATTACACAAATAATGGCTGGAAGTTATTGTTTACGGATGGCTCCAAGTCCATCGATTCCACTTCGTTAGCAGTTGTCACTGCCACAGGAGAAATTATTTGCAATTGGCTTCTTCTCTCAACGAGCTCTGTATTTACCGCTGAAGAATCTGCTATCCTTCATGCAGTTAATTACGCAAAACAGACTAAAGGAAAGTTCCTCATCTGTACAGACAACAAATCGTGTATGTCTGCAATAACGTCTCTTTCCAATCGCAATCCCATAATAGAAGTTATCAGGGACGCGGTCATTGGTGCCCCTCAGAAAATCCAAGTAATGTGGATCCCTGGCCATGCTGGTATTACAGGCAACCACTTTGCAGACCTCGCTGCGAAAAATGTAGCCAGGACTTCTGCCTTAACATACTACGTCTCATCCAAGCAAGACATTCTTAACCTTATTAAGCACAAAAGGCATCAAAAGAACGCAAGCGAATGGAAAACATTTAAACATCACTACGCGGTCATAAACCCAGCCAGAAATCGTATAATCTACTCGTCAACAGTTCCAACTAGCGCAATGAAGGCATATACTCGATTAAGGATTGGACACACTATCATAACACACGCCCACTTACTATCGGGTAAAAGCCCATCCATTTGCCCCCTTTGCGATGACACCGCTTCTATCAAACACTTACTCACACTCTGTCCGATGCTTCACTCAACAGCCCACAACTCTGGCAACATTGATCTCATAAAACTACTAAGTGAACCTTCAGAAAAAAACGTGATGATTGTATATAGATTCTTAAAAACCAACGATTTGTTAAAATATATTTAAGCAACTTACATCTTTACTAACCCTTAGCAAATAGAATTTTTGACCTAGTTATAATTACAAGACGGCTGAAGGCCTCGTAGCCAGTACTGCGTTTATGTATTTACATAATAAAACTCTTTTTGTTATATGAATTATTATAAATAAATAAAAATAAATAAAAATAAATAAATAAAAATAAATAAATAAATAAGACAAAAAAATAGTTTGTTGTTCTTTATTCACTTTAAAGACTTTCTTCTTTTATTTATTTTGTGTTGGTAATAACCATATTACCGTACTTCAATTTGAACTAAAATTCCTTCATAGATATAATCACTGTGTGACTTTCAGAAGCAAAAAATAAGAAACTTTAAATGAAATTCAGAATAAAAATTAATTAGTAAGTAGTTTAAGCAAATAATTAGAATAATCAATACAAATAAATTTTGACCCTTCCAAAGGTTATGTAATAAGTTTTTTGCGCCAATATGAAAATTTCTCCGTCTAAAGGGATCATAATAGAAGCAGAATTGAGCATTGTTGGTAAGTTAAAGAGTATAATGTACGAAATAAGAATTATTTGCTAAATAGTGCAAAAATCCCATGTTATTTAAATGTGAAAAGTATCCTTATTTAGGCAGGGTTAAACGGCATCGAAAAAATTTTTCTTTGTTTCCAAAATTGTTTTTAGGTCAAAAAGAAACGATTTTGACGATACCCAAGTGGAAATAGCCAACTTGGTAAATAACGGACACCCTAACGTACAGTATATGTGTGGCACTCACTTCACTTGCAATACACCTCGCAACACTCTTAATTTTCCTCCCAATCTTTCTCTTACTCTTCCTACTCCTCTTCCTCTTTCTCGTTTAAGTCCAGCTTTTCTTCCACCTATTTTTAATGTTCCTTTCCCAGCAGTCAATTTTTTCTTTGATATGGGTAGTGTTTTGTTAAAATCCTGGGCTGGTAGTTGCGGCGTTGTGAATCAAAGAATCGTGAACAAAGCTTAAAGCTTTGTGCCATTTATAATTCGAGATTTCAGTTTCAGAGAGCTCGGAATCTTCCGCGAGAAAATTGTAGGATTTGGTTGAAATTGTCAAATCATTTTGTAGGCTTTGAATTATGCCATCAGTCTGAAACGCAATTATTCTGCCGCATTCTGTCGTTCCTTGAACAATTTTCTATTTACTTCCAATCATTAAGTTACATTTGTAATTTTCCTCTCTTCTCATCTACCAACTATTGCAAGCAAACTTCTTTACTGTCTATTTTCTGATTTCCACAAACAAGTATCTGCGTTCGCAAAAACAACTAGAAGATTTGCCGCACAAAAAATTCCAGCTGCCAGCTACTTCACTACCACATTACTGCATTTAACTCGCTTCCAATCCGCTTGAATTACAGTAATACTTCGTCGACTGCGGTTCATTGCTTAGCAGCTTTCACACTCAGTCTCCGGTTGTGCATCCACTTGACTGCCCTTCGGCAACGATTTAGCGTTTATGGTTTACGAATTTACGAACTGCTTTCTTTTCCAACTCTAACCAGTCAAGCACTGCTAGCGAGGACCTTGCCAGTGAATTGGAAATTCCACAATCGCTTTGACAGTCAAGCGAATAGCTTTACGCCAGAGACTGTCTCATCGTAGTCGTCTCTTTGCGCGATCTCGCGAGTAATGACACATCTACTCATCTATAAGTATCAACTGTGGTAGCCGGTAGTGGGATGTCAGTAATCGGTAAGTAATTTCAAAGAAGAAAGCTTCTCAGTAGCAATCTTCGGTACTTTAAAGGCTTATTCGACAGCTCTCCTTCCGTGTACTACCAGCATGAATTTGAGGTTTTAATCTTGCAATCAGTATACTGAATATACCTTTCTTTAACAGTATGAATTTGAGGGGTTAATGTTCCAATCAGTAGAGCGTGTATTGTGACACCTTTTCTTCCATTCATTCCTAGCGTGGTTCCGAGAGGTTAGAACCTCCTTGTTTATTAAATTGACACTAACCGCGGCAGGCGACAAAATTAGCAGTCTCCTTCATTCGGTAAGCTTTGGACCTCTCGGTTGATTTTGAAAACGGTATCGGTAACGGTATTATCTAGTTTCTCTTTTCGTTCATGAGCATTTAAATATTCAAACATTTCAGACCCAGATCTTATAAGTACATAAAAAATCGTTTCGACGTGAAGAACATACGATAAAATCTTGATCAGGGTCTCTTAATTTATCGACGTTGTAATAGATGGAGCCACGAGGAGAGTTGGCTAGGTCCATTAATCTGATTACCTATTAATAACTAAAAACTTAATCATGATTACGATCTTTGTCGTAAAGCTTGATAATGGACTGGCCAATATGAAAACCAACCAATGAAATAGATTCAAGTTTTAAGCAGAGTTTGCGAAGGCTGAGTGGGACAGCTAGGTCTACACGATCGGCTGAGAAATGTCCCGGTATCGTGCAAATGGTTTGTGGCTCTCCAAACACCAGTAAGATTAGAAAGAAAATAAAGAATTTGACAGTTGCTGATCTTGTTTCGGGGAATCTTATTGTTCTAAAAAATTTTCAGATTTAAAAGAAATTAACAGTAACAGGTAACAGTCTTGACTTCATTGTAATTAAAAGATAGTCTCACATTTTGGTTTCTTCCAGTGAGAACTTTGCTGCGGCTCCATAACATGGCAAGTTTAGAGGAATTATGCTGAGATCGCAGAACTTAATCTCATAAACGAGTAAATAGAACCACATTAAAGTTATTTAAATGCGTTTTTTTGAAGTATATTAAAATGTTTGTCCACATTCTTAATATCAGTGGTTACCTACGGTTTGCAGAGGCTTAACCTCTATACATATACCTCTCAGTTTTTGTGCTTACGATCGGAAATTTTGCAAAAGTCCGTTTGTTCTCAAGAATTTGTTCATTTGACGGATCTGCCAATATCTAGCTGCCGTACAAACTGTTCGATTAAAATCAAGTCCTTGTATGCAGACAAGGTCGGATAATCGGTTACTAGAATTTAGTTTGATCCTGTTTCTACAACACTAGACGGCTGAAATTTCTTATAACTCAGACCTCGGCAGATCGGTTGTCTCCACCGGCCGCAGGACTTACGAAATCGCAATGTAATTCCATGATTCAATCATCGCTGATCGCACACGAATGATTTTTGTTCGTTTCCATATGACTTTGTCATGCAATTTATCATACTATACGGCAGTGTTCAATGTAGATCGTTGTTGCTTTTGTAATGACTTGTTGTTTTTGTAATGACTTTGTTGTTGTAGAAATCGTCATGTTTTCCAAATTCCAATTCCAAATTCGGCAATTTTCTTTGCGAAGAATTTCATTTCGTTTTGGCGAATGGATTTCGAATTCGATTCCACAATTTTCAATGTACACATTACAAGAACAACACGAACGAGCAAAGCATGCCAAAAACAATGCGACAAATAGGAATGCAAGCAAACAAGCTGATACATACACACACTTTGAGACACACACACACCCTCGAACGTGTATACGAAGTCACTCGAACAATCAACAGCGATGTAAACTTGCAACAAATCGAATGGAATCACTTTCCGGCGTGCTTGCTGGCGCTGCACAGTGAGACAACGCCGGCATCAAATACAAGGAGTCATTGTAGAGCTCTGACATTTTGCACACGTTATTTTTGAGACAATTCCAGTTTCAAAAAAAAAATTTAAGAAAATTCGCCCACTTTTACGCCCACCTGACATACAGTCGAAATTTGTAAAATGCCGTATTATTATTCATTATTTGAAATAAAAATTGAACTTTTTCCCACTTTTAACCCCATCACCCATACTACCTCAACATAAAAAGTGCCATATTTTCTAAAATATATTAAATACAACCTTCAAATTCTATATTACTGTAATTTATATCATTTAAAATGTTTCATGCAAAAATTACAATAACACGCCCACTAATACGCCCACCTCCCATTGAAATGCAATAAAGAAAACAATATTTTTTTTCATTCAATCAATAATTTTTTATCATCATCATGGTATTATAATTTTTTCAATTTGTTTCTCATTCTAAATGAATTAATATAAGGACCTGATGATATTTGCAAATAGTGCATTACATCTTCATTCGTAGAAATACGTGAATTGTTACGGGAATGGAATAGCCTACAGTTTCTATACTCCTTATTCATTGCTTCTTGCGCTTCTTCGGATAACATTCCTGTAGCAAAAAAAAAGTTAATATTAAATAAAGTTTAAAAAAATACTTTCAAAAGTAAAAATTGCAAACAAACCTATTTTCAATATAGCCTCAGATACCATTTTGCTGCCGTGAATGAGAACTTTATGCACAGTGATGGGCATGTAGTACCAGCCATAAAGCTCTACATATAATTTTGCAGTGTCCATGCAATACGTATGGAACTTACCAACATCTATATTTTTACTACTATTTATAGTATTTAATATAATTTTAAAGCGGTGAATTAAGTCTACATTTACACCAGTTATGTCAGCGGTTATTTCTGGATCTTCAAAAAATCTTCTAGAGACATTACCATCATTGGTTGTTCCCATGCCATATTTCACCACATCGACTTTTAAGCCCAGAACTAATTTGAAATTTTTTTTCATTTTTGTTTTAACAGCTTCTTTCTGTTCTTTTGTATGTTTATTTGTCCTCCACGCTTTGAAACTTTTATTATAACCGATATGTAATATACATACATTCCATGAATTTTATTCGAGCATGTAGCGGCGAAATTCCAAATTTCAATGCTTCAGCTGAATTTGTTCTCAAAATAACTGCATCAAAATTATTCATTTCATTAGGTTTTGCTCCACATATGTATGAAACAAACAGCCATCGAGCAATTCTTACTGACTGTTGTTGCCACTTTTCCGTCAATCATCGTCATAGTTAAACTATGAGATATCGCAAACTTTTTGTTGAACATTTCGAATTCTGTCGTTTTTAAATTTTTAATTTCTGCATTTACACGATTTACTTAATTGTTAATAACATCTGCTGTTTCTTTCACAAATTCGAATTTCATAGGCCTGCAAAGTCTTGTTGAAGATGGTACTGAATTTTCCCAACACGAATAAAAATCATTTGTTCCATTTGGATTTAAATTTTGGTATTAAATATTTTATTAAAAATTCACGAAATTTTTTAATAATTAAGTCTGACATTTAATTGTAATTTGTTGATATGACACCAACAACAACATCAATATCTTTATTGCTATCCATCCAAATATTAAAAATTGCACTATAAGAAATTGTTGAATTATCCATGACCTTGTTGAATTTTTTTATCACTTTATATAAACTTGTTTTAACTTGCTCGCTCAAATAGATTGTGAATTACATATATAATTGATCAATAATATTTAAAACAACAACAATGTAATATTATTTTACAGTTTGTTTTTAATAAGTAAGTGCTATAATATGGCTTGCTGGGATTAACAGCTAAAAGTTATTATTAATACAAAGAGAATATTCTTATTTACGTGAGCTTCTTTTTTTCTCTTACTTTTTCACTTCACTAAAATAAAGAACACGATCATTTATGTGTGTACAGATGTACATATGTTTGAGCAAAAAAAAACTGGTTTGGCTCAGCGGATGGAAAAAATGCCCAAAAACCAACAACAACCAAAACCAAAATTATGCTCACTATATTAGGCTGCTTATGAGCTTTGGACAAAAAAATAATTATAATGCAAGAGACTAATTTCTATTTTCCTGCCAGGCGACAAGCGGCACTACAATATAACAATTAAACTAACCACATTAGAAAGTGATCATAACACAACTTAGATAAGAACAATATCTTGCACTATCAATTTAAATTAAAAATTATGCAACTATCTAACCCAAAGTCAATGACCTTCAACAAAATTATCTATCTGTATATAGCAAAAAACAACAAAACGAGTGCGGTGAAAGAACAGAAATAAAACAAACAGATACATAAATATATGAAAAAAGTTCAGTGACGCGCAAATATACATATATACATATGTATGTATATGCATAACTTTTTATTTACTGGCATAACACAAAATTTTAAAAATGTAAAACAAACCACAAACTAAAACAAAACAAGTGCGGTGAAGTGACAAAAGTAATAACTAATAACTTTACATACATTTGTATCATATACAACAAATAGACAAACAAACGCTAAGATTAAAAATCAAAAAGTGCAGTGCCCCAAACAGAAAGCAAAGACATACGTTTACAAAAAAAAAAAAAAAGTGCAGTGTAACAAAAAAAAAAAAAACAAAAACAAAGCTGTAATAACAAAAAGAGAAACCATAAAATAAAAACATTTACCTATCTAAACCACAAACCGGGCGCGAAACCCAAAACATAAAATAAAAATAAAAACAAAATAAACGGGCGCGATCATTAAAACAAAGAGTTAAAACAACTACACCTACAAACAACAACACGCACAAGAAACCAGGCAGCTGAAAGACTGAAGGAAGAGGAGGAATACAGGAATTGGCGATAAAACTCGCACATACATTTCCACATATTATCCCCCCAAAAAACCCTTGCGGGAAGATAAAGTGAGTTGTATCGTTTCCATTTATTGTTGTTGCCTATTATGCACGTTTGTATGTATGCCTAAAATTACAGTCGTATTTGATGGAGGATGGAGGATGGAGTCATGTGTAGAAGTTCACGCAAGTGAGGAAAGTTCTCTGATCGCCATTCACTTGGGAGTGGCCAGAAACGATTCTTTTACACATGGCTCAAGCAGCTCACAACTTCCGGTCTTTGACCAAGTATCCTCTGGGTAGCCTAAGAACATCCGTTCGAAGGCGAGCTAATGTGAGAAGGCGAAACATCCCCTGCTTAGGGTTGTGCGCTGGGTTTGTAAAAAACACCCCCAATGAAAAGAAAGCGACAGCCTCGGAAGAGAAACCCCCCTTTTGATGACGACCATGGCAAACGAAATAAGGACTACGAAATAAGGGCATGCACCTGGAATGTCCGGACCCTTAATTGGGAAGGTGCCGCTGCCCAGCTGGTTGATGTCCTCGCGAAAATAAAGGCTGACATCACCGCCGTCCAAGAAATGCGATGGACGGGACAAGGACAGAGAAGAGTAGGTCCTTGTGACATTTACTACAGTGGCCATATAAAGGAGCGCAAGTTTGGTGTTGGATTCGTGGTGGGAGAGAGACTCCGTCGCCGAGTACTATCATTCACTCCGGTGAATGAACGTCTAGCCACAATCCGCATCAAAGCGAGGTTCTTCAACATATCGCTGATTTGCGCCCACGCCCCGACGGAAGAGAAGGACGATGTGACCAAAGATGCCTTCTATGAGCGCTTGGAGCGCGCTTATGAGAGCTGCCCCCGCCACGATGTCAAAATCGTGCTTGGCGACTTTAACGCCAGGGTGGGCAAAGAAGGTATATTTGGCACTACGGTCGGTAAATTCAGCCTCCACGACGAAACATCCCCAAATGGGCTGAGGCTGATCGACTTCGCCGGGGCCCGAAATATGGTTATCTGTGGTACTAGATTCCAGCACAAGAAGATACATCAAGCTACCTGGCAGTCTCCGGATCGAAAAACTACCAACCAGATCGATCATGTTGTGATAGATGGAAGACACGTCTCCAGTGTTTTAGATGTGCGTGCGCTCCGAGGTCCTAACATCGACTCGGATCACTATCTTGTTGCAGCCAAGATACGCACCCGCCTCTGTGCAGCAAAAAACGCACGTCAACAAACACAAGGAAGGTTCGACGTCGAGAAGCTGCAATCACAACAGACAGCCGAACGATTTTCTACTCGGCTTGCACTCCTGCTCTCTGAGAGCACTCGTCAACAACTCGGTATAAGGGAACTGTGGGACGGCATTTCAAATTCCTTACGTACAGCTGCAACCGAAACCATTGGTTTTCGGAAAGAGCAAAAGAACAGCTGGTACGACGAGGAGTGCCGTGTCGCAGCGGAGAGAAAACAGGCTGCCTACCTCGCAACGTTACGATCGACCACTACACGTGCGGGATGGGATAGATACCGAGAGTTGAATAGGGAAGCGAGACGCATTTGCAGACAGAAGAAGAAAGAGGCCGAAATGCGTGAGTACGAAGAGCTTGATAAGCTGGCCGACAGGGGTAATGCTCGAAAATTCTACGAAAAAATGCGGCGGCTTACAGAAGGTTTCAAGACCGGAGCATACTCTTGTAGAACCCCCAAAGGTGATCTAGTCACTGATGCCCAGAGCATACTTAAATTATGGAGGGAACACTTCTCCAGCCTGCTGAATGGCAGTGAACGCACAACACCAGGAGAAGAAGAACCCGATTCCCCAATCGATGACGATGGAGCAGACGTTCCATTACCCGACCATGAAGAAGTTCGAATAGCAATTGCCCGCCTCAAAAACAACAAAGCGGCAGGGGCCGACGGACTACCGGCCGAGCTATTCAAACACGGCGGCGAAGAACTAATAGGGTGCATGCATCAGCTTCTTTGTAAAATATGGTCGGACGAAAGCATGCCCAACGATTGGAATTTAAGTGTGCTATGCCCAATCCATAAAAAAGGAGACCCCACAATCTGCGCCAACTACCGTGGGATTAGCCTCCTGAACATCGCATATAAGGTTCTATCGAGCGTATTGTGTGAAAGATTAAAGCCCACCGTCAACAAACTGATTGGACCTTATCAGTGTGGCTTCAGACCTGGAAAATCAACAACCGACCAGATATTCACCATGCGCCAAATCTTGGAAAAGACCCGTGAAAGGAGAATCGACACACACCACCTCTTTGTCGATTTCAAAGCTGCTTTCGACAGCACGAAAAGGAGCTGCCTTTATGCCGCGATGTCTGAATTTGGTATCCCCGCAAAACTAATACGGCTGTGTAAGTTGACGCTGAGCAACACGAAAAGCTCCGTCAGGATCGGGAAGGACCTCTCCGAGCCGTTCGATACCAAACGAGGTTTCAGACAAGGCGACTCCCTATCGTGTGACTTCTTCAACCTGCTTCTGGAGAAAATAGTTCGAGCTGCAGAACTAAACAGAGAAGGTACCATCTTCTATAAGAGTGTACAGCTGCTGGCGTATGCCGACGATATTGATATCATCGGCCTCAACACCCGCGCCGTTAGTTCTGCTTTCTCCAGGCTGGACAAGGAAGCACAGAAAATGGGTCTGGCAGTGAACGAGGGCAAAACGAAATATCTCCTGTCATCAAACAAACAGTCGTCGCACTCGCGACTTGGCTCTCACGTCACTGTTGACAGTCATAACTTTGAAGTTGTAGATAATTTCGTCTACTTAGGAACCAGTATTAACACCACGAACAATGTCAGCCTGGAAATCCAACGCAGGATTGCTCTTGCCAACAGGTGCTACTTCGGACTGAGTAGGCAATTGAAAAGTAAAGTCCTCTCTCGACGAACAAAATTTTTGTTTGCCGTTAAAAGTGGCCAATGCGCAAGGACCATAAATCTTTCGCAGAATTTTTCTCTCGAAAACTCGTAACGTCGACTCATCGGTTGCTGTCATCGCCCAAGCCTCTGCACCATATAGCAGGACGGGAATTATGAGGGACTTATAGAGTTTAGTTTTTGTTCGTCGAGAGAGGACTTTACTTTTCAATTGCCTACTCAGTCCGAAGTAGCACCTGTTGGCAAGAGCAATCCTGCGTTGGATTTCCAGGCTGACATTGTTCGTGGTGTTAATACTGGTTCCTAGGTAGACGAAATTATCTACAACTTCAAAGTTATGACTGTCAACAGTGACGTGAGAGCCAAGTCGCGAGTGCGACGACTGTTTGTTTGATGACAGGAGATATTTCGTTTTGCCCTCGTTCACTGCCAGACCCATTTTCTGTGCTTCCTTGTCCAGCCTGGAGAAAGCAGAACTAACGGCGCGGGTGTTGAGGCCGATGATATCAATATCGTCGGCATACGCCAGCAGCTGTACACTCTTATAGAAGATGGTACCTTCTCTGTTTAGTTCTGCAGCTCGAACTATTTTCTCCAGAAGCAGGTTGAAGAAGTCACACGATAGGGAGTCGCCTTGTCTGAAACCTCGTTTGGTATCGAACGGCTCGGAGAGGTCCTTCCCGATCCTGACGGAGCTTTTCGTGTTGCTCAGCGTCAACTTACACAGCCGTATTAGTTTTGCGGGGATACCAAATTCAGACATCGCGGCATAAAGGCAGCTCCTTTTCGTGCTGTCGAAAGCAGCTTTGAAATCGACAAAGAGGTGGTGTGTGTCGATTCTCCTTTCACGGGTCTTTTCCAAGATTTGGCGCATGGTGAATATCTGGTCGGTTGTTGATTTTCCAGGTCTGAAGCCACACTGATAAGGTCCAATCAGTTTGTTGACGGTGGGCTTTAATCTTTCACACAATACGCTCGATAGAACCTTATATGCGATGTTCAGGAGGCTAATCCCACGGTAGTTGGCGCAGATTGTGGGGTCTCCTTTTTTTATGGATTGGGCATAGCACACTTAAATTCCAATCGTTGGGCATGCTTTTGTCCGACCATATTTTACAAAGAAGCTGATGCATGCACCCTATTAGTTCTTCGCCGCCGTGTTTGAATAGCTCGGCCGGTAGTCCGTCGGCCCCTGCCGCTTTGTTGTTTTTGAGGCGGGCAATTGCTATTCGAACTTCTTCATGGTCGGGTAATGGAACGTCTGCTCCATCGTCATCGATTGGGGAATCGGGTTCTTCTTCTCCTGGTGTTGTGCGTTCACTGCCATTCAGCAGGCTGGAGAAGTGTTCCCTCCATAATTTAAGTATGCTCTGGGCATCAGTGACTAGATCACCTTTGGGGGTTCTACAAGAGTATGCTCCGGTCTTGAAACCTTCTGTAAGCCGCCGCATTTTTTCGTAGAATTTTCGAGCATTACCCCTGTCGGCCAGCTTATCAAGCTCTTCGTACTCACGCATTTCGGCCTCTTTCTTCTTCTGTCTGCAAATGCGTCTCGCTTCCCTCTTCAACTCTCGGTATCTATCCCATCCCGCACGTGTAGTGGTCGATCGTAACGTTGCGAGGTAGGCAGCCTGTTTTCTCTCCGCTGCGACACGGCACTCCTCGTCGTACCAGCTGTTCTTTTGCACTTTCCGAAAACCAATGGTTTCGGTTGCAGCTGTACGTAAGGAATTTGAAATGCCGTCCCACAGTTCCCTTATACCGAGTTGTTGACGAGTGCTCTCAGAGAGCAGGAGTGCAAGCCGAGTAGAAAATCGTTCGGCTGTCTGTTGTGATTGCAGCTTCTCGACGTCGAACCTTCCTTGTGTTTGTTGACGTGCGTTTTTTGCTGCACAGAGGCGGGTGCGTATCTTGGCTGCAACAAGATAGTGATCCGAGTCGATGTTAGGACCTCGGAGCGTACGCACGTCTAGAACACTGGAGACGTGTCTTCCGTCTATCACAACATGATCGATCTGGTTGGTGGCTTTTCGATCCGGAGACTGCCAGGTAGCTTGATGTATCTTCTTGTGCTGGAATCTAGTACCACAGATAACCATATTTCGGGCCCCGGCGAAGTCGATCAGCCTCAACCCATTTGGGGATGTTTCGTCGTGGAGGCTGAATTTACCGACCGTAGTGCCAAATATACCTTCTTTGCCCACCCTGGCGTTAAAGTCGCCAAGCACGATTTTGACATCGTGGCGGGGGCATCTCTCATGTCGAATTAGTGCGCTCCAAGCGCTCATAGAAGGCATCTTTGGTCACATCGTAAAGAAAGTTAATTAAGTTAAATATGTTAAATTAATGATTTAAGGCAACTCAATATCGACTGCTAAGTGTGTATATACAAGAAAAATCGACTTTATACCTGAATATAAGAATGTCGAATTCTTCCAAATGCACGGCCGTTATGGCTTTATGTCAACTTCGTTAAGGTGAAGAAAGTTAATTAACTTAAATATGTTAAACTAATGATTTAAGTAATTCCATATCGACAGCTAAGTGTGTATATACAAGAAAATCTACTTAATACCTGAATGTAATATTATCGAATTATCCCAAATGCAGTGCCGTTAAGGCTTTATGTCAACTTCAGTAAGATGAAGAAAGTTAATTAACTTAAATATGTTAAATTAATGATTTCAGGCAACTCAATATCGACTGCAAAATGTGTATATACAAGAAAATCGACTTTATACCTGAATATAAGGATGTCGAATTCTTCCAAATGCACCGCCGTTATGGCTTTATATCCAATTCAGTAAGATGAGGAAGGTTAATTAACTTAAATATGTTAAATTAATGATTTAAAGCAACTCAATATCGAATGCTAAATGTGCATATACAAGAAAATCGACTTTACCTGAATATAGGAATGTCGAATTATTCCTAATGCACTGCCGTTATGGCTTTATGTCAACTTCAGTAAGATAAAATACATTATTTGAAGTAACTCAATATTGAATGCTAAATGTGTATATAAAAGAAAATCGACTTTATACTTGAATATAAGAATGTCGAATTCTTCCAAATGCACTGCCGTTATGGATTTATGTCAACTTCGTTAAGATAAAGAAAGTTAATTAAATTAAATATGTTAAATTAATGATTTAAGGCAACTCAATATCGACTGCTAAGTGTGTATGTATATAAAAGAAAATCGACTTTATACCTGAATATAAGAATGTCGAATTCTTCCAAATGCACGGCCGTTATGGCTTTATGTCAACTTCGTTAAGGTGAAGAAAGTTAATTAACTTAAATATGTTAAATTAATGATTTAAGGCAATTCAATATCGACTGCTAAATGTGTATATACAAGAAAATCGACTTTATACCTGAATATAAGATTGTCGAATTTTTACAAATGCACTGCTGTTATGGCTTTATGTCAACTTCAGTAAGATGAAGAAGGTTAATTAACTTAAATATGTTAAAGTAATGATTTGAAGCAACTCAATATCGATTTTTAAATGTATATATACAAGAAAATCGGCTTTATACCTGAATATAAGATTGTCGAATTTTTCCAAATGCACTGCCGTTATGGCTTTATGTCAACTTCAGTAAGATGAGGAAGGTTAATTAACTTAAATATGTTAAGTTAATGATTTAAAGCAATTCAATATCGACTGCTAATTGTGTATATACAAGAAAATCGACTTTATACCTGAAAATAAGAATGTCGAATTCTTCCAAATGCACTGCCGTTACGGCTCTATGTCAACTTCGGTAAGATGAAGAAAGTTAATTAACTTAAATATGTTAAATTAATGACTTAAAGCAACTCAATATCGACTGCTAAATGTGTATATACAAGAAAATCGACTTTATACCTGAATATAAGAATGTCGAATTATTCCAAATGCACTGCCGTTATGGCTTTATGTCAACTTCGGTAAGATGAAGAAAGTTAATTAACTTAAATATGTTAAATTAATGATTTAAGGCAACTCAATATCGACTGCTAAATGTGTATATACAAGAAAATCGACTTATATAGAATTATGGAATTCTTCCAAATGCAGTGCCGTTATGGCTTTATGTCAACTTCAGTAAGATGAAGAAGGTTAATTAACTTAAATATGTTAAATTAATTATTTAAGGCAACTCAATATCGACTGCAAAATGTGTATATAGAAAAACATCGACTTTATACCTGAATATAAGATGTCGAATTCTTCCAAATGCACTGCCGTTATGGCTTTATGTCAACTTCAGTAAGATGAAGAAAGTTAATTAACTTAAATATGTTAAATTAATGATTTAAGGCAATTCAATATCGACTGCTAAATGTGTATATACAAGAAAATCGACTTTATATAAGAATGTCGAATATTCCAAATGCAATTGTCGACTTAAATATGTTAAATTAAATGCATATCGACCGCTAAATATGTATATATGGCTGTATATAAGAATGTCAATTCTTCCTTCGTTTAGGTAAGATGTAAGATGAAGAAAGTTAATTAACTTAAATATGTTAAATTAATGATTTAAGGCAACTCAATATCGACTGCAAAATGTGTATATACAAGAACATCGACTTTATACCTGAATATAAGGATGTCGAATTCTTCCAAATGCACTGCCGTTATGGCTTTATGTCAACTTCAGTAAGATGAAGAAAGTTAATTAACTTAAATATGTTAAATTAATGATTTAAGGCAATTCAATATCGACTGCTAAATGTGTATATACAAGAAAATCGACTTTATACCTGAATATAAGATTGTCGAATTATTCCAAATGCACTGCCGTTATGGCTTTATGTCAACTTCAGTAAGATGAGAAGGTTAATTAACTTAAATATGTGATGTTAATGATTTGAAGGCAATTCAATATCGACTGCCAAATGTGTATATACAAGAAAATCGACTTTATACCTAAATATAAGATTGTCGAATTCTTCCAAATGCACTGCCGTTATGGCTTGATGTCAACTTCAGTAAGATGAGGAAGGTTAATTAACTTAAATATGTTAAGTTAATGATTTGAAGCAATTCAATATCGATTGCTAAATGTGTATATACAAGAAAATCGACTTTATGCCTGAATATAAGATTGTCGAATTCTTCCAAATGCGCTGCCGTTATGGCTTATGTCAACTTCAGTAAGATGAAGAAGCATAATTAACTTAAATATATTAAATTAATGATTTGAAGTAACTCAATATTGATTGCTAAATGTGTATATACAAGAAAATCTATTTATACCCAAATGTAAAATTATGGAATTGTTTCCAAATGCACTGCCGTTATGGCTTTATGTCAACTTCAGTAAGATGAAGAAGGTTAATTAACTTAAATATGTTAAATTAATGATTTAAAGCAACTCAATATCGACTGCTAAATATGTATATACAAGAAAATCGACCTTATACCTGTATATAAGATTGTCGAATTTTTACAAATGCAGTGCCGTTATGGCTTTATGTCCACTTCAGTAAGATGAAGAAAGTTAATTAACTTAAATATGTTAAATTAATGATTTAAGTCAATTCAATATCGACTGCTAAATGTGTATATACAAGAAAATCGACTTTATACCTGAATATAAGATTGTCGAATTTTTCCAAATGAACTGCCGTTATGGCTTTATATCCACTTCAGTAAGATGAAGAAGGTTAATTAACTTAAATATATTAAATTAATGATTTGAAGCAACTCAATATTGATTGCTAAATGTGTATATACAAGAAAATCGATTTTATACCTGAATATAAGAATGTCGAATTTTTACAAATGCACTGCCGTTATGGCTTTATGTCAACTTCGGTAAGATGAAGAAGCATAATTAACTTAAATATATTAAATTAATGATTTAAAGCAACTCAATATCGATTGCTAAATGTGTATATGCAAGAAAATCGATTTTATACCTGAATATAAGAATGTCGAATTATTCCAAATGCACTGCCGTTATGGCTTTATGTCAACTTCAGTAAGATGAAGAAGTTAAGTGAACTCAAATATGTTAAACTAATGATTTTAAGCAACTCAATATCGACTGCAAGATGTGTACATACAAAAAAATCGACTTTATACCTTAATATAAGATTGTGGAATTCTTCCAAATACACTGCCGTTATGGCTTTATGTCAACTTCAGTAAGATGAGGAAGGTTAATTAACTTAAATATGTTAAATTAATGATTTAAAGCAATTCAATATCGACTGCTAAATGTGTATATACAAGAAAATCGACTTTATACCTGAATATAAGATTGTCGAATTATTCCAAATGCAGTGCCGTTATGCCTTTATGTCAACTTCAGTAAGATGAAGAAAGTTAATTAACTTAAATATGTTAAATTGATGATTTAAGGCAATTCCATATCGACTGCTAAATGTATATATACAAGAAAATCGACTTTATATCTGAATATAAGATTGTCGAATTTTCACAAATGCACTGCCGTTATGGCTTTATGTCAACTTCAGTAAGATGAAGAAGGTTAATTAACTTAAATATGTTAAATTAATGATTTAAGGCAATTCAATATCGACTGCTAAATGTGTATATACAAGAAAATCGACTTTATACCTGAATATAAGATTGTCGAATTTTTACAAATGCACTGCCGTTATGGCTTTATGTCAACTTCGGTAAGATGAAGAAAGTTAATTAACTTAAATATGTTAAATTAATGATTTAAGGCAATTCAATATCGACTGCTAAATGTGTATATACAAGAAAATCGACTTTATACCTGAATATAAGATTGTCGAATTATTCCAAATGCAGTGCCGTTATGGCTTTATGTCAACTTCAGTAAGATGAAGAATGTTAATTAACTTAAATATGTTAAATTAATGATTTAAGGCAATTCAATATCGACTGCAAAATGTGTATATGCAAGAACATCGACTTTATACCTGAATATAAGAATGTCTAATTCTTACAAATGAACTGCCGTTATGGCTTTATGTCAACTTCGGTAAGATGAAGAAGCATAATTAACTTAAATATATTAAATTATGATTTAAAGTAACTCAATATCGACTGCTTAATGTGTATATACAAGAAAATCGACTTTATACCTGAATATAAGATTGTCGAATTTTTCCAAATGCACTGCCGTTATGGCTTTATGTCAACTTCAGTAAGATGAAGAAGCATAATTAACTTAAATATGTTAAATTAATGATTTGAAGCAATACAATATCGACTGCTAAATGTGTATATACAAGAAAATCTATTTTATACCTGAATATAAGAATGTCGAATTGTTCCAAATGCACTGCCGTTATGGCTTTTTGTCAACTTCAGTAAGATGCGGAAGGTTAATTAACTTAAATATGTTAAATTAATGATTTAAGTCAACTCAATATCGACTGCTAAATGTGTATATACAAGAAAATCGACTTTATACCTGAATATAAGATTGTCGAATTCTTCCAAATGCACTGCCGTTATGGCTTTATGTCAACTTCAGTAAGATGAAGAAGGTTAATTAACTTAAATATGTTAAATTAATGATTTAAAGCAACTCAATATCGACTGCTAAATGTGTATATACAAGAAAATCGACTTTATATCTGAATATAAGATTGTCGAATTTTTACAAATGCACTGCCGTTATGGCTTTATGTCAACTTCGGTAAGACGAAGAAAGTTAATTAACTTAAATATGTTAAATTAATGATTTAAGGCAATTCAATATCGACTGCTAAATGTGTATATACAAGAAAATCGACTTCATACCTGAATATAAGATTGTCGAATTTTTACAAATGCACTGCCGTTATGGCTTTATGTCAACTTCGGTAAGATGAAGAAAGTTAATTAACGTAAATATGTTAAATTAATGATTTAAGGCAATTCAATATCGACTGCTAAATGTGTATATACAAGAAAATCGACTTTATACCTGAATATAAGATTGTCGAATTTTTACAAATGCACTGCCGTTATGGCTTTATGTCAACTTCGGTAAGATGAAGAAAGTTAATTAACGTAAATATGTTAAATTAATGATGTAAAGCATCTCAATATCGACTGCTAAATATGTATATAAGAGAAAATCGACCTTATACCTGTATATAAGATTGTCGAATTTTTACAAATGCAGTGCCGTTATGGCTTTATGTCAACTTCAGTAAGATGAAGAAAGTTAATTAACTTAAATATGTTAAATTAATGATTTAAGGCAATTCAATATCGACTGCTAAATGTGTATATACAAGAAAATCGACTTTATACCTGAATATAAGATTGTCGAATTCTTCCAAATGCACTGCCGTTATGGCTTTATGTCAACTTCAGTATAAGAAGCATAATTAACTTAAATATGTTAAATTAATGATATAAAGCATCTCAATATCGACTGCTAAATATGTATATAAGAGAAAATCGACCTTATACCTGTATATAAGATTGTCGAATTTTTACAAATGCAGTGCCGTTATGGCTTTATGTCAACTTCAGTAAGATGAAGAAGCATAGTTAACTTAAATATGTTAAATTAATGATTTAAGGCAATTCAATATCGACAGCTACATGTGTATATACAAGAAAATCGACTTTATACCTGAATATAAGGATGTGGAATTCTTCCAAATGCACTGCCGTTATGGCTTTATGTCAACTTCAGTAAGATGAGGAAGGTTCATTAACTTAAATATGTTAAATTAATGATTTAAAGCAACTCAATATCGACTGCTAAATGTGTATATACAAGAAAATCGACTTTACCTGCATATAAGATTGTCGGCATAATTCTTCCAAACGAATGTGTATATGCCGTTATGAATGTCTTCCAAATGCACTCACGGCTTTATGTCAACTTCAGTAAGATGAAATCCCTAAGGTGATTCTACTGGACCTTGATCAATAAAACCAGCCACAAGAGCCAATGCTGTCTACTTGTGTCCAAGTTATATTGATCGTAGCTGACTTTGATTAATAAACCAGCCACAAGAGCCAATGCTGTCTACTTGTGTCCAAGTTATATTAATCGAAGCTTCCAAAGAAAAGTATAAAGCGCAGCTTAGAATGTTAGACGCGTGATCTTTATTGGTCGCAGTTCGAATGCCCTGAATTCACATTAACAGGGTACTTAAATAGACAAATTGAGCAAAGTTAAATATAAAAGGATTACAGTTATAAGTATTCAAACATTGAGTGAAACTGTGGTGAATTTAAAATGATCAAGAATGTAAACTTAACATAATGTAGCTTCTAACATTGTCGAGCTTTTAATAATTAACATAACTAACGAATAACATTGTAAAGTATTAATAACTATAGCATCCGTGCATCCGGTTACAGTCGTTACATCCTCCCCCTCTGACTCAGAAATCGTCCCGATGATGAAGTCAGCAAATATTATTTTCGCGGACGTAGAACTCTAATTGATGGGTTGGTATGATTACTGTGGGCATTTACTGTGTTGTTGTTGTGTGACATAGATTGTTGCATGCTATTGTTAGTCGTTGTGTTTGCAGATGAACATGCAGCTTTTGGTCGTCCTCGTCTTCTGTGTAGATATTTCGGCTTAGCATTTGGTCCTTCATATAGCGTCAGTGCTGTTGCATGGTGTGTTCCAATAGGCTCATCTGGATTATCAATTGTTGCAATCACGTAACATGATGCACCTCTTTTTGCTATGATGCGGTACGGGCCATCTCTTCGTGTCGCAAATTTCGACGTGACTTTCTCACTACCCTTGCTTAAAAAATGTGTTGTAACAAGAACTGTATCGCCAATGTTGAATGAAGGCTGCGGTCGCCGCTTCTTATCGGTGTAAGTTTTATTCCGGTCTTGCTGTTTTTCTTGTACTTCTCCTGCTAATTTAAGTGTATTAGCAAGTTTGGTTAAATGCGGAGTTATTTGTGGTATAAAGTTTTCTGCTTCGATTACTCTTTTTAAATCGTAGTGTGCCTCGAGAGGGCTTCTTAATTCTCTGCCGAATGTAAGATAGGCTGGTGAAAAACTAGTGCTATCACATTTTGCCGTATTCATAGCGAATCTTATGGTTGGTAAGCATTCATCCCATGAAGTATGATCTTTGTCGACGTATATTGAAAGTTGACTCTTAAGGTCACGGTTTTTTCTTTCAACGGGGTTAGCCTCCGGGTGATAAAGTGGTGTAAACGTTTGCTTGATTCCCAGACAGAAAGCAAGTTTTTGCATTACAGCGGAAATGAATTGGCTGCCATTGTCTGCGTGTATACGACGAGGTACACCAAATCTCAAAACAACTTCGTTTAAAACTTTGGTTGCGCAAATTTCTGCTGAAGCTTCTTTCAGTGCGAATAGCTCAACCCAGCGACTACATAAGTCTTCTATGACTAGTATCCAACGATTTCCGTTCGCAGTACGAGGTAAAGGACCAAATAAATCAAGAGCGATGATCTCAAACCTTTGGTTACTTGAAACTGTTTGAAGTAGACCTGCTGGTTTCAGATTTGTTGGTTTGTACTTTTTGCATTCAATGCATGATTTTACATATTGAGCAATTTCCGTACGCATTCCAGGCCAAAAATAAAGTGGTGTGATTCGACTGATAGTACGATCAATCCCGTAATGTCCTGCAGTTGGATCAGCATGAAATTTCTTTAAAACCGTTTCTCTTAAAGTTTTGGGTACTACAAGTTGACCGTTTTCTGAATCTTCGTCTGAACAGAATCGGTGCAGCACGCCATTTACCATAATGTATCCACGACTAGTATGTCTGGTTACGTTTTCATCGTCTTTTTCAAACGATTCTACGATGTCCTTCAGTTCGTCATCCTCTAACTGCTCCTTTCTAAATTCTTCAGCGCTTTTGCGAGGAAAATCTATCTCAAAAGAATTTATGTTAGAATGGTTTTCGGTCAAACACGGTGGACGTGATAACATATCTGCAACAATGTTTTGTTTGCCTGCTGTGTACCCCAGCTTCAAATTATACGTTTGTAGTTGCAAAGCCCATCTGGCAAGGCGTCCAGTAGGAGTTTTCAAACTAAAAAGCCATTTAAGCGGCTGGTGATCAGTCAATACTGTAATTTCTGCTCCCTCAATATAGCCACGAAATTTCTTTACGGCCCAAACTACGGCCAGTGCTTCCCGTTCCGTTGTAGAGTAATTTCTCTCTGCCGGAAGCAAAAGACGGCTGGCATACTCAATTGGGTGTTCTTCTTCGTTCTCCCCCTGCAGTAAAACAGCTCCGAGCGCATAATCGCTTGCGTCAGTTTTCAAAACAAAGGGTTTGGTTTCATCAACTTGTTGCAGCACCGGTGGCGACGAGAGAAATTTTTTAAGGTTATCGAACGCATTCTTTTCGTCTGACGACCATTTCCATTTCACATTTTTCTTCGTCAACTTAGACAAAGGTTTTGACACATCCGCAAAATTAGGAATAAACCGTCGATACCAAGAGCATGTTTGCAGAAAGGAAATAAGTTGTTTCAGATTTCTCGGGTATGGCCGTTTGATAATAGCGTCTGTTTTCTCGTTGTCAACTTTTAGTCCTTTTGTGGTCAAAATGTGCCCAAGATACTTTATCTCCGCTCGGCAGAAAACGCATTTTGCTCTATTCAACTGAATGCCATAGTTTTCCAGTTTTGAGAGTGTTTGTCGTAAGTCCTGCATGTGTGAGTGAAAATCATTTGAGCATATAATTATGTCATCTAAATATGCAAGTATCAAAATATGTGGTAATCCGGATCGAAATTTATCGATCAGTCGCTGGAACGTGGCCGGAGCATTCTTCAGTCCGAAAGGCATTCTATTAAAAACGAAAACTCCGAAAGGGGTTGTAAATGCAGTTTTCGGCTTGTCATCCATTGCCATTTTGATTTGCCAATATCCGGCTTTCAAATCAATCGTAGACATGAACGGTGTTGCTTTTGCTGCATGAAGCAAGTCATCCATTCGCGGTAGTGGATATGTATCTGTCGTGGTAATTGCATTTAATCGCCGATAATCCACGCAAAGTCTCACTCCGCCATCTTTTTTCGGTATTAGTACAACCGGAAATGACCAAGGTGATTCGCTTTCCTCTATTATGCCCTTTTTCAGCATATCCTCTAATTCAGTCTTTAATTTATTTTTCATTGCCGGCGAGATTCGGTAAGGTTGCGACGAAATAGGTGCCTGCGCCTCTGTTTTTATGTGATGTTCTATATGCGGTATTGGTAGTACGGCATCTTCAAAAATTTTCTTATGCTCATACAACATAGTCTCCAGCATACTCTTTTCATCTTCATTTAAAAGCACACCTTCATCAGGACGCAATTTTATTTCAACGGAACTGATTTCGATAATAGATCCTACTCTCGCTTTAGCTTTACTACTCTTTTTCAGTTTTTTCATAGGTGGAAATAAGTCGAATTGTTCCGGTGTTTCGAAACCTGATGGTATACAACCTGTGAATATGTCGTTTATTGCATTTGGCGAGTATTCGTATGACGATTCTACATAACTATCTGCAGTGATAGCGTCCCTATTATTGGTATTTTCGAACCAGGACATAAATTCATCTACTGCCTTATAATCGCTGTTGTGTGTATACGCGCTCGTTGTTGCTATAGATAAGCAATTTTGTATTTGAGTTTCTTGCATCTTAAACTCGAAAACAGTATTAGGGTCATCCTTAAAATGCCATGTGCGCTGTGCAAGATCCATAACTATGCCAGCTTGTTCGAGAAAGTCAATACCTAACAACGTTCGATTATTTTTAGCGTTCGCTAAGCAAATAAATCGTATACGTTTGAAACGTTTGCCAATTAAAATGTCGACGATCGTCGAGTAAACCATCTCCTGACGAGCTATTCCGTCCGCTAATTTAATTTCCGCAAAAACTTTTTGAAATTCAACATCTTTTTCTTTGAGTTTTTTATACAGTTGTGTACTTGCAACACTGGTTCTTGCAGCCGTATCTAAATATGCTTCACCTTTTAAACCGTTTATATTGATGTCGACGGTTGGCACATTCCTACCTATTACGGTGGTTACAACTGTGTTGAAGTCGAGCTGTTCGGGACTACGTAGTGGGTTTTTCTTGTTGCAATTTGGGCAGTTTGACCTGTAGTAACCTGGTGTACCGCAACCATAACAGCTAAAGACGGTTTCTTTCATTTTCTGGGTGGTTCTTTTCTCTGCTTCAATTTTTTTAAAACAATTTTCTGCGGAATGATTCTTCTTCCTGCAGTAAGAACAACGAGTAGGAATTTTCTCTGTTGCTTCGCTAATTTTGCTGGTGTCTATTTCTTTGTTTTCAACCAATAATAATTCTGCCTCCCGTGCTTTGTCTAGCAACTCGTTAAAAGTTCTTACGTTTTCACGGGGCACCTTTTCTCGTATTTTTAATAGCAATTGCGAAAAAATGATATCGATCATAGTTTTTTCGCTAAGTTTTTCGGAAAGCTGAGCAAATAACTGTCGCTTCTTGCATATAAACGAATCAGTTGATTCAGCAAATTTCTGCTTTTCTTGATTTAGATCAGAAAAAATACGCCAGTCTGGTTTCGGGGGAGAAAATGCCTTTCGAAGCAACGCAATGGCGTCGTTGAACGTTTCCGCTTCTTGTTTTACGCCCTGCCACCACGAAGACGCATAACCTTCTAGCAATAGAGGCAAACTCAGCAGAGCGCGTTCATCCGTGATATTTTCTGCATCTTTGTATACTAGGACGGTAGCTATAAAATCTTCAATTTTGCTGGTATTCCTCCCACCATTAAAACGCACGCTACATTTACTAAAAGTAGCCCTGGTATCTACGTTTACGTGTAGATTTCCTAACAGCTGCCTAAATTGATTGTCTGTTAACGTAACATTAGAAGTGTTATTTGTTTGGTTAACAGCCGCTGTAACATCCACATTAACATTAGGGTTAGCAACATCTGCGCTAGTCTCCATTTCCATGTTAAGCCTTTGCCTTTTCCTGCTCATTAAAAATAATCAAAACCTTTGTGCTAATCGAAATCAACTTTTCTTATGCACTTGTTGAGGTGGATATTGTCCGATTTATTAACAGGATCAGTAACAGTACGCAAAAGAAAGGAAAATATAACAGCAATGCACTTAAGCCCAAAAGTATGCAACGGTACTTTGGCAAAGTAACAACACTAACAACGTAGTACAGCCAAGCTTAGTTTTAAAGCCAATGTTTCCTATGCAACAACTATGTATGTGCCTTTTGCGGGACCTTCGAGGGATAACAACAGCAACTCTTACTTGAATGCAGCAACAATTTAACACACGAATCAGGTGATCTTCTCAGCAAAACGAAACCCACAGTAATGCACAGCTGAACATTTGTTGTTGAAGAATTTTTTGGTTTATTGTTGTTTTAATTTCGTTTCTGCTTTTATAATTAGCCGCAAGAGCCAAAATTTGTCTTCAAGCGTCTGAATTTTTTTTGATTTTAAGCAAATTTTATTTGGTTTCACTTTTTTATAATTAGCCGCAAGAGCCAAAATTTGTCTTCAAGCGTCTGAATTTTATTTTGATTTTAAACAAACTTTATTTGGTTTTACGTTGGGCGCCAATTGTAGGGAAGTAGTTAATCCCTAAGGTGATTCTACTGGACCTTGATCAATAAAACCAGCCACAAGAGCCAATGCTGTCTACTTGTGTCCAAGTTATATTGATCGTAGCTGACTTTGATTAATAAACCAGCCACAAGAGCCAATGCTGTCTACTTGTGTCCAAGTTATATTAATCGAAGCTTCCAAAGAAAAGTATAAAGCGCAGCTTAGAATGTTAGACGCGTGATCTTTATTGGTCGCAGTTCGAATGCCCTGAATTCACATTAACAGGGTACTTAAATAGACAAATTGAGCAAAGTTAAATATAAAAGGATTACAGTTATAAGTATTCAAACATTGAGTGAAACTGTGGTGAATTTAAAATGATCAAGAATGTAAACTTAACATAATGTAGCTTCTAACATTGTCGAGCTTTTAATAATTAACATAACTAACGAATAACATTGTAAAGTATTAATAACTATAGCATCCGTGCATCCGGTTAAATATGTTAAATTGATGATTTAAGGCAATTCAATATCGACTGCTAAATGTGTATATACAAGAAAATCTACTTTATACCTGAATATAAGATTGTCGAATTTTTACAAATGCACTGCCGTTATGGCTTGATGTCAACTTCAGTAAGATGAGGAAGGTTAATTAACTTAAATATGTTAAATTAATGATTTAAGGCAATTCCATATCGACTGCTAAGTGTGTATATACAAGAAAATCAACTTTATACCTAAATATAAGACTGTCGAATTTTTACAAATGCACTGCCGTTATGGCTTTATGTCAACTTCGGTAAGATGAAGAAAGTTAATTAACTTAAATATGTTAAATTAATGATTTAAGGCAATTCAATATCGACTGCTAAATGAAAATATACAAGAAAATCGACTTTATACCTAAACATAAAATTGTCGAATTTTTACAAATGCACTGCCGTTATGGCTTTATGTCAACTTCGGTAAGGTGAAGAAAGTTAATTAACTTAAATATGTTAAATTAATGATTTAAGCAATTCCATATCGACTGCTAAGTGTGTATATACAAGAAAATCTACTTAATACCTGAATATAATATTATCGAATTATTCCAAATGCAGTGCCGTTAAGGCTTTATGTCAACTTCAGTAAGAGGAAGAAAGTTAATTAACTTAAATATGTTAAATTAATGATTTAAGGCAACTCAATATCGACTGTAAAATGTGTATATACAAGAAAATCGACTTTATACCTGAATATAAGAATGTCTAATTCTTACAAATGAACTGCCGTTATGGCTTTATGTCAACTTCGGTAAGATGAAGAAGCATAATTAACTTAAATATATTAAATTAATGATTTGAAGTAACTCAATATCGATTGCTAAATGTGTATATACAAGAAAATCGATTTTATACCTGAATATAGGAATGTCGAATTACTCCAAATGCACTGCCGTTATGGCTTTATGTCAACTTCAGTAAGATGCAGAAGGTTAATTAACTTAAATATGTTAAATTAATGATTTAAAGCAACTCAATATCGACTGCTAAATATGTATATACGGGAAACTCGACCTTATACCTGAATATTAAATTGTCGAATTATTCCAAATGCACTGCCGTTATGGCTTTATGTCAACTTCAGTAAGATGAGGAAGGTTAATTAACTTAAATATGTTAAATTAATGATTTAAGTCAACTCAATATCGACTGCTAAATGCGTATATACAAGAAAATCGAATTTATACCTGAATATAAGATTGTCGGATTCTTCCAAATGAACTGCCGTTATGGCTTTATGTCAACTTCAGTAAGATGGAGAAGCATAATTAACTTAAATAAGTGAAATATATTATTTGAAGAAACTCAATATCGATTGCTTGATGTGTACATACAAGAAAATCGATTTTATACCTGAATATAAGAATGTCGAATTTTTCCAAATGCACTGCCGTTATGGCTTTATGTCAACTTCGGTAAGATGAGGAAGGTTAATTAACTTAAATATGTTAAACTAATGATTTAAGGCAATTCAATATCGACTAATAAATGTGTATATTCAAGACAATCGACTTTATACCTGAATATACGATTGTCGAATTTTTACAAATGCACTGCCGTTATAGCTTTATGTCAACTTCAGTAAGATGAGGAAGGTTAATTAACTTAAATATGTTAAACTAATGATCTAAGGCAATTCAATATCGACTGCTAAATGTGTATATACAAGAAAATCGACTTTATACCTGAATATAAGATTGTCGAATTATTCCAAATGCAGTGCCGTTATGGCTTTATGTCAACTTCGGTAAGATAAAAAAAGTTAATTAACTCAAATATGTTAAATTAATAATTTAAGGCAATTCAATATCGACTGCTAAGTGTGTATATACAATAAAATCGACTTTATACCTGAATATAAGATTGTCGAATTTTTACAAGTGCACTGCTGTTATGGCTTTATGTCAACTTCGGTAAGATGAAGAAAGTTAATTAACTTAAATATGTTAAATTAATAATTTAAGGCAATTCAATATCGACTGCCAAGTGTGTATATACAAGAAAATCGACTTTATACCTGAACATAAGATTGATGATTTCTTCCAACTGCACTGCCGTTACGGCTTTATGTCAACTTCAGTAAGATGAAGGAAGTTAATTATCTTAAATATATTAAATTAATGATTTAAGGCAACTCAATATCGACTGCTAAATATGTATATACAAGAAAATCGACTTTATACCTGAATATAAGAATGTCGAATTCTTCAAAATGCACTGCCGTTATGGCTTTATGTCAACTTCAGTAAGATGAGGAGGGTTAATGAACTTAAATATGTTAAACTAATGATTTAGAGCAACTAAATATCGACTGCTAAATAGGTTTATACAAGAAAATCGACCTTATACCTGAATAAAAGATTGTCGAGTTTTTACAAATGCACTGCCGGTATGGCTTTATGTCAACTTCGGTAAGATAAAGAAAGTTAACTAACTTAAATATGTTAAATTAATGATTTAAAGCAATTCAATATCGACTGCTAAGTGTGTATACACTAGAAAATCAACTTTATACCTTAATATAAGTATGTCGAATTCTTCCAAACGAACTGCGGTTATGGCTTTATGTCAACTTCAGTAAGATGAAGAAGCATAATTAACTTAAATATGTTAAGGTAATGATTTAAGGCAATTCAATATCGACTGCTAAATGTGTATATACAAGAAAATCGACAATATACCTGAATATAAGAATGCCGAATTCTTCCAAATGCACTGCCGTTTTGGCTTTATGTCAACTTCAGTAAGATGAAGAAGTTTAATTAACTTAAGTATGTTAAACTAATGATTTGAAGCAACCCAATATTGATTGCTAAATGTATAATTATAAGAAAGTCGACTTTATACCTGAATATAAGATTGTGATTTCTTCCAAATGCACTGCCGTTATGGCTTTATGTCAACTTCAGTAAGATGAAGGAAGTTAATTAACTTAAATATGTTAAATTAATGATTTAAGGCAATTCAATATCGACTCCTAAATGTGTATATACAAGAAAATTGACTTTATACCTGAATATAAGATTGTCGAATTTTTCCAAATGCACTGCCGTTATGGCTTTATGTCAACTTCGGTAAGATGAAGAAGGTTAATGAACTTAAATATGTTAAATTAATGATTTAAGGCAACTCAATATCGACTGCTAAGTGCGTATATACAAGAAAATCGACTTTATACCTGAATATAAGATTGTCGAATTTTTACAAATGCACTGCCGTTATGGCTTTATGTCAACTTCGGTAAGATGAAGAAAGTTAATTAACTTAAATATGTTAAATTAATGATTTAAGGCAATTCAATATCGACTGCTAAATGTATATACAAGAAAATCGACTTTATACCTAAACATAAAATTGTCGAGTTTTTACAAATGCACTGCCGTTATGGCTTTATGTCAACTTCGGTAAAATGAAGAAGCATAATTAACTTAAATATATTAAATTAATGATTTGAAGTAACTCAATATCGATTGCTAAATGTGTATATACAAGAAATCGACTTTATACCTGAACATAAGAATGTCGAATTCTTGCAAATGCACTGTCGTTATGGCTTGATGTCAACTTCAGTAAGATTAGGAAGGTTAATTAACTTAAATATGTTAAGCTAATGATTTAAGGCAATTCAATATCGACTGCTAATTGTGTATATACAAGAAAATCGACTTTATACCTGAAAATAAGAATGTCGAATTTTTACAAATGCACTGCCGTTATGGCTTTATGTCAACTTCGGTAAGATGAAGAAAGTTAATTAACTTAAATATGTTAAATTAATGATTTAAGGCAATTCAATATCGACTGCTAAATGAAAATATACAAGAAAATCGACTTTATACCTAAACATAAAATTGTCGAATTTTTACAAATGCACTGCCGTTATGGCTTTATGTCAACTTTGGTAAGATGAAGAAAGTTAATTAACTTAAATATGTTAAATTAATGATTTAAAGCAATTCCATATCGACTGCTAAGTGTGTATATACAAGAAAATCGACTTTATACCTGAATATAAGATTATCGAATTATTCCAAATGCAGTGCCGTTATGGCTTTATGTCAACTTCAGTAAGATGAAGAAGGTTAATTAACTTAAATATGTTAAATTAATGATTTAAGTCAACTCAATATCGACTGCTAAATGTGTATATACAAGAAAATCGAATTTATACCTGTATATAAGATTGTCGGATTCTTCCAAATGAACTGCCGTTATGGCTTTATGTCAACTTCAGTAAGATGAAGAAGCATAATTAACTTAAATAAGTGAAGAAAATGATTTGAAGAAACTCAATATCGATTGCTAAATGTGTACATACAAGAAAATCGATTTTATACCTTAATATAAAGATTGTGGAATTCTTCCAAATGCACTGCCGTTATGGCTTTATGTCCACTTCAGTAAGATGAAGAAGGTAAGTGAACTTAAATATGTTAAACTAATGATTTAGAGCAACTCAATATCGACTGCTAAATGTGTATATACAAGAAAATCGACTTTATACCTGAATAAAAGATTGTCGAATTTTTACAAATGCACTGCCGTTATGGCTTTATGTCAACTTCGGTAAGATGAAGAAAGTTAACTAACTTAAATATGTTAAATTAATGATTTAGGGCAACTCAATATCGACTGCTAAATGTGTATATACAAGAAAATTGACTTTATACCTGAATATAAGAATGTCGAATTTTTCCAAATGCACTGCCGTTATGGCTTTATGTCAACTTCAGTAAGATGAAGAAGGTTAATGAACTTAAATATGTTAAACTAATGATTTAAAGCAACTAAATATCGACTGCTAAATATGTATATACAAAAAAATCGACCTTATACCTGAATATAAGATTGTCGAATTTTTACAAATGCACTGCCGGTATGGCTTTATGTCAACTTCGGTAAGATGAAGAAGTTTAATTAACTTAAATATGTTAAACTAATGATTTGAAGCAACTCAGTATCCATTGCTAAATGTGTAGTCACAAGAAAGTCGACTTTATACCTGAAAAAATCGACGTTATGGTTTTATACCTAAGACGAAGAAGGCTAATTTACTAAAATATGGTAAATTAGTGATTTAAGGCAATTCAATATCGACTGCTAAATGTTGATATACAAGAAAATCGAATTTATACTTGAATATAAGAATGTCGAATTCTTCCAAATGCATTGCCGTTATGGCTTTATGTCAACTTCGGTAAGACGAAGTAAGTTAATTAACTTAAATATGTTAAATTAATGATTTAAGGCAATTCAATATCGACTGCTAAATGTGTATATACAAGAAAATCGACTTTATACCTGAATATAAGAATGTCGAATTCTTCCAAATGCACTGCCGTTATGGCTTTATGTATAAGTCAACTAAAATATGGTAAGATAAGGAAGAAGTTAATTAATTAAATATTGAATATTAATGATTTCCAAAAGCAATTGCCAATATCGACTGCTAAATGTTTATATATATGTTAAATTAAGAAAATCGACTTTATATAAGAAAATCAAATTTAACCTAAATGTAAGAATTTTGAATTTTCCAAATGCACTGCCGTTATGGCTTTATGTCAACTTCAGTAAGATGAGGAAGGTTAATTCAAATAGTAAGATCAACAAATATAAATGTATTGTCAACTAAATGGCGAAGTCGTTGTCGTAACTTCAAAACTAATGATTTTAACGATTTAATGCAACTCAATATCAATATACAAGAAAATCGGCTAATTAACCTAAATGTCCAAATGAACAGTGCCGTTATGGTACTCCGGTAAGATGAAGAAGTTTAATTACCTTAACTATGTTAAACTAATGATTTAGCAACTCAATATCCATTGCTAAATGTGTAATCACAAAAAATCGACTTTATACCGGAATATAAGAATGTCGAATTCTTCCAAATGCATTGCCGTTATGGCTTTATGTCAACTTCAGTAAGATGAAGAAGGTTAATTAACTTAAATAGGTTAAATTAATGATTTAAGGCAATTCAGTATCGACTGCTAAGTGTGTATATACAAGAAAACCGACTTTATACCTGAATATAAGATTGTCGAATTATTCCAAATGCACTGCCGTTATGGCTTTATGTCAACTTCAGTAAGATGAAGAAGGTTAATTAACTTAAAGATGTTAAATTAATGATTTAAAGCAACTCAATATCGACTGCTAAATGTTTATATACAAGAAAATCGACTTTATACCTGAATATAGGATTGCCGAATTCTTCCAAATGCACTGCCGTTATGGTTTTATGTCAATTTCATTAAGATGAAGAAGAATAATTAACTTAAATATGTTACATTAATGATTTAAAGCAACTCAATATGGTTTGCTAAATGTGTATATACAAGAAAATCGACTTTATACCTGAATATGTCGAATTCTTCCAAAGATGGCTTTATGTCAACTTGGTAAGATAAAGAAGTTTAATTAACTTAAATGTGTTAAATTAATGATTTAAAGCAATTCAATATCGACTGCTAAATGTGTAATACAAGAACATCGATTTCTTCCAAATGCACTAATTAACTTAAATATGTTAAATTAATGATTTAAGGCAATTCATTTAGCAGTCGACTTCAGTAAGATGAAGAAGGTAAATTACTTATATATGTTAAATTAATGATTTAAGGCAATTCAATATCGACTGCTAAATGTGTATGTGCAAGAAAATCGACTTTATACCTGAATATAAGAATGTCGAATTCTTCCAAATGCATTGCCGTTATGCCGTTATGGCTTTATGTCAACTTCAGTAAGATAAAGAAGATTAATTAACTTAAATATGTTAAACTAATCATTTGCAGCAATTCAATATCGATTGCTAAATTGTAATACAAGAAAATCGACTTTATACCTGAATATAAGATGTCTGATTTCTTCCAAATGCACTGCCGTTATGGCTTTATGTCAACTTCAGTAAGATGAAGAAGTTAATTAACTTAAATATGTTAAATTAATGATTTAAGGCAATTCAATATCGACTGCTAAATGTGTATATACAAGAAAATCGACTTTATACCTGAATATAAGATTGTCGAATTATTCCAAATGCACTGCCGTTATGGCTTTATGTCAACTTCAGTAAGATGAAGAAGGTTAATTAACTTTATACTAAATATGTTAAATTAATGATTTAAAGCAATTCAATATCGACTGCTAAATGAGTATATACAAGAAAATCGACTTTATACCTGAATATAAGATTGTCGATTTCTTCCAAATGCACTGCCGTTATGGCTTTATGTCAACTTCAGTAAGATGAAGAAGGTTAATTAACTTAAATATGTTAAATTAATGATTTAAAGCAACTCAATATCGACTGCTAAATGTGTATATACAAGAAAATCGACTTTATACCTGAATATAAGATTGTCGAATGTTTACAAATGCACTGCCGTTATGGCTTTATGTCAACTTCGGTAAGATGAAGAAAGTTAATTAACTTAAATATGTTAAATTAATGATTTAAGGCAATTCCATATCGACTGCTAAGTGTGTATATACAAGAAAATCGACTTTATACCTGTATATAAGATTGTCGAATTCTTCCAAATGCAGTGCCGTTATGGCTTTATGTCAACTTCAGTAAGATGAGGGAGGTTAATTAACTTAAATATGTTAAACTAATGATTTAAGGCAATTCAATATCGACTGCGAAATGTGTATATACAAGAAAATCGACTTTATACCTGAATATAAGATTGCGAATTTTTACAAATGCAGTTCCGTTATGGCTTTATGTCAACTTCAGTAAAATGAAGAAAGTTAATTAACTTAAATATGTTAAATTAATGATTTAATGCAATTCAATATCGACTGCTAAATGTGTATATACAAGAAAATCGTCTTTATACCTGAATATAAGAATGTCGAGTTCTTTTAAACGCACTGCCGTTATGGCTCTATCTCAACTTCGGTAAGATGAAGAAGCATAATAAACTTAAATATGTCAAATTAATGATTTCAGGCAATTCAATATCGACTGCTAAATGTGTATATACAAGAAAATATACTTAATACCCGAATATAATATTATCGAATTTTTCCAAATGCACTGCCGTTATGGCTTTATGTCAACTTCAGTAAGATGAGGGAGGTTAATTAACTTAAATATGTTAAACTAATGATTTAAGGCAATTCAATATCGACTGCGAAATGTGTATATACAAGAAAATCGACTTTATACCTGAATATAAGATTGCGAATTTTTACAAATGCAGTTCCGTTATGGCTTTATGTCAACTTCAGTAAAATGAAGAAAGTTAATTAACTTAAATATGTTAAATTAATGATTTAAGGATATTCGATATCGACTGCTAAATGTGTATATACAAGAAAATCGACTTTATACCTGAATATAAGAATGTCGAATTCTTTTAAACGCACTGCCGTTATGGCTTTATCTCAACTTCAGTAAGATGAAGAAGCATAATAAACTTAAATATGTCAAATTAATGATTTCAGGCAATTCAATATCGACTGCTAAATGTGTATATACAAGAAAATATACTTAATACCCGAATATAATATTATCGAATTTTTCCAAATGCACTGCCGTTATGGCTTTATGTCAACTTCAGTAAGATGAGGGAGGTTAATTAACTTAAATATGTTAAACTAATGATTTAAGGCAATTCAATATCGACTGCGAAATGTGTATATACAAGAAAATCGACTTTATACCTGAATATAAGATTGCGAATTTTTACAAATGCAGTTCCGTTATGGCTTTATGTCAACTTCAGTAAAATGAAGAAAGTTAATTAACTTAAATATGTTAAATTAATGATTTAATGCAATTCAATATCGACTGCTAAATGTGTATATACAAGAAAATCGTCTTTATACCTGAATATAAGAATGTCGAGTTCTTTTAAACGCACTGCCGTTATGGCTCTATCTCAACTTCGGTAAGATGAAGAAAGTTAATTAACTTAAATATTTTAAATTAATGATTTAAGGCAATACCATATCGACTGCTAAGTGTGTATATACAAGAAAATCGACTTTATACCTGTATATAAGAATGTCGATTTCTTCCAAATGCACTGCCGTTATGGCTTTATGTCAACATCAGTAAGATGAAGAAGGTAAATTGACTTAAAGATGTTAAATTAATGATTTAAGGCAATTTAATATCGACTGCTAAATGTGTATATACAAGAAAATCGACTTTATACCTGAATATAAGAATGCCGAATTCTTCCAAATGCACTGCCGTTATGGCTTTATGTCAACTTCAGTAAGATGAGGGAGGTTAATTAACTTAAATATGTTAAACTAATGACTTAAGGCAATTCAATATCGACTGCGAAATGTGTATATACAAGAAAATCGACTTTATACCTGAATATAAGAATGCCGAATTCTTCCAAATGCACTGCCGTTATGGCTTTATGTCAACTTCGGTAAGATGAAGAAAGTTAATTAACTTAAATATTTTAAATTAATGATTTAAGGCAATACCATATCGACTGCTAAGTGTGTATATACAAGAAAATCGACTTTATACCTGTATATAAGAATGTCGATTTCTTCCAAATGCACTGCCGTTATGGCTTTATGTCAACATCAGTAAGATGAAGAAGGTTAATTAACTTAAATATGTTAAACTAATGATTTAAGGCAATTCAATATCGACTGCGAAATGTGTATATACAAGAAAATCGACTTTATACCTGAATATAAGATTGTCGAATTCTTCCAAATGCACTGCCGTTATGGGTTTATGTCAACTTCGGTAAGATGAAGAAATTTAATTTACTTAAATATGTTAAATTAATTATTTAAGGCAACTCAATATCGACTGCTAAATGTGTATATACAAAAAAATCGAATTTATACCTGAATATAAGATTGTCGAATTCTTCTAAATGCACTGCCGTTGAGGCTTTATGTCAACTTCGGTAAGATGAAGAAAGTTAATTAACTTAAATATGTTAAATTAATGATTTAAGCAATTTCTTATCGACTGCTAAGTGTGTATATACAAGAAAATCTACTTAATACCTGAATATAATATGTCGAATTATTCCAAATGCAATGCCGTTATGGCTTTATGTCAACTTCAGTAAGATGAGGAAGGTTAATTAACTTAAATATGTTAAATTAATGATTTAAAGCAACTCAATATCGACTGCTAAATGTGTATTTACAAGAAAATCGACTTTATGCCTGAATATAAGAATGTCGAATTCTTCCAAATGCACTGCCGTTATGGCTTTATGTCAACTTCAGTAAGATGAGGAAGGTTAATTCACTTAAATATGTTAAACTAATGATTTAAGACAATTCAATATCGACTGCGAAATGTGTATATACAAGAAAATCGACTTTATACCTGAATATAAGATTGTCGAATTTTTACAAATGCAGTGCCGTTATGGCTTTATGTCAACTTCGGTAAGACGAAGAAAGTTAATTAACTTAAATATGTTAAATTAATGATTTAGGGCAATTCAATATCGACTGCTAAATGTGTATATACAATAAAATCGACTTTATACCTGAATATAAGATTGTCGAATTATTCCAAATGCAGTGCCGTTATGGCTTTATGTCAACTTCAGTAAGATGAAGAAGCATAGTTAACTTAAATATGTTAAATTAATGATTTGAAGCAACTCAATATCGATTGCTAAATGTGTATATACAAGAAAATCGACTTTATAGCTGTATATAAGATTGTCGGATTCTTCCAAATGCACTGCCGTTATGGCTATATGTCAACTTCTTTAAGATGAAGAAGCATAATTTACTTAGATATATTAAATTAATGATTTGAAGCAACTCAATATCGACTGCTAAATGTGTATATACAAGAAAATCGACTTTATAGCTGTATATAAGATTGTCGGATTCTTCCAAATGAACTGCCGTTATGGCTATATGTCAACTTCAGTAAGATGAAGAAGATTAATTAACTTAAATATGTGAAGGAAATGATTTAAAGCAATTCAATATCGATTGCTAAATGTGTACATACAAGAAAATCGATTTTATACCTGAATATAAGAATGTCGAATTATTCCAAATGCACTGCCGTTATGGCTTTATGTCAACTTCAGTAAGATGAAGAAGCATAGTTAACTTAAATATGTTAAATTAATGATTTGAAGCAATTCCATATCGATTGCTAAGTGTGTATATGTACAAGAAAGTCGACTTTATACCTGAACATAAGAATGTCGAATTCTTCCAAATGCACTGCCGTTATGGCTTTATGTCAACTTCAATAAGATGAGGAAGGTTAATTAACTTAAATATGTTAAAGTAATGATTTAAGGCAATTCAATATCGACTGCTTAAGTGTGTATATACAAGAAAATCGACTTTATACCTAAATATAACATTGTCGAATTATTCCAAATGCACTGCCGTTATGGCTTTATGTCAACTTCGGTATGATAAAGAAAGTGAATTAACTTAAATATGTTAAATTGATGATTTAAGGCAATTCAATATTGACTGCTAAATGTGTATATACAAGAAAATCGACTTTATACCTAAATATAACATTGTCGAATTATTCCAAATGCACTGCCGTTATGGCTTTATGTCAACTTTAGTAAGATAAGGAAGGTTAATTAACTTAAATATGTTAAATTAATGATTTAAACTCAATATCGACTGCTAAATGTGTATATTCAAGAAAATCCACTCTATTCCTGAATATAAGAATGTCGAATTCTTCCAAATGCGCTGTCGTTATGGCTTTATGTCAACTTCAGTAAGATGACGAAAGTTAATTAACAAAAATATGTTAAATTAATGATTCAAGGCAATTCAATATCGACTGCTAAATGTGTATATACAAGAAAATCGAATTTATATGTGAATATAAGATTGCTGAATTCTTCCAAATGCACTTCCGTTGTGGCTTTATAACAACTTCAGTAAGATGAAGAAAGTTAATTAACTTAAATATGTTAAATTAATGATTTAAGGCAATTCAATATCGACTGCTAAGTGTGTATATACAAGAAAATCGACTTTATACCTGAATATAAGACTGTCGAATTCTTCCAAATGCACTGCCGTTATGGCTTTATGTCAACTTCAGTAAGATTAGGAAGGTTAATTAAATTAAATGTGTTAAATTTATGATTTAATGCAACTCAATATCGACAGCTTAATGTGTATATACAAGAAAATCGACTTTATACCTGTATATAAGATTGTCGAATTATTCCAAATGCAGTGCCGTTATGGCTTTATGTCAACTTCAGTAAGATGAAGAAAGTTAATTATCTTAAATATGTTAAATTAATGATTAAAGGCAATTCAATATCGACTGCAAAATGTGTATATACAAGAACATCGACTTCATACCTGAATATAAGAATGTCGAATTCTTCTAAATGCACTGCCGTTATGGCTTTATGTCAACTTCGGTAAGATGAAGAAGTTTAATTAACTTAAGTATGTTAAACTAATGATTTGAAGCAACTCAATATCGATTGCTAAATGTGTAATCACAAGAAAGTCGACTTTATACCTGAACATAAGATTGCTGATTTCTTCCAACTGCATTGCCCTTATGGCTTTATGTCAACTCCGGTAAGATGAAGAAGGTTAATTGACTTAAAGATGTTAACTTAATGATTTAGTGCAACTCAATATCGCCTGCTAAATGTGTATATACAAGAACATCGACTTTATAACTGAATATAAGATTGTCGAATTCTTCCAAATGCACTGCCGTTATGGCTTTATGTCAACTTCAGTAAGATGAAGAAAGTTAATTAACTTAAATACGGTTAATTAATGATTTAAGGCAATTCAATATCGACTGCTAAATGTGTATATACAAGAAAATCGACTTTATACCTAAATATAACATTGTCGAATTATTCCAAATGCACTGCCGTTGAGGCTTTATGTCAACTTCGGTAAGATAAAGAAAGTGAATTAACTTAAATATGTTAAATTAATGATTTAAGGCAACTCAATATCGACTGCTAAATGTGTATATACAAGAACATCGACTTTATAACTGAATATAAGATTGTCGAATTCTTCCAAATGCACTGCCGTTATGGCTTTATGTCAACTTCAGTAAGATGAAGAAAGTTAATTAACTTAAATACGGTTAATTAATGATTTAAGGCAATTCAATATCGACTGCTAAATGTGTATATACAAGAAAATCGACTTTATACCTGAATATAAGAATGTCAAATCCTTCCTTATGCACTGCCGTTGAGGCTTTATGTCAACTTCGGTAAGATAAAGAAAGTGAATTAACTTAAATATGTTAAATTAATGATTTGAAGCAACTCAATATCGACTGCTAAGTATGTATATACAAGAAAGTCGACTTTATACCTGAATATAAGATTGTCGAATTCTTCCAAATGCACTGCCGTTATGGCTTTGTGTCAACTTCAGTAAGATGAAGAAAGTTAATTAACTTAAATACGGTTAATTAATGATTTAAGGCAATTCAATATCGACTGCTAAATGTGTATATACAAGAAAATCGACTTTATACCTGAATATAAGAATGTCAAATCCTTCCTTATGCACTGCCGTTGAGGCTTTATGTCAACTTCGGTAAGATAAAGAAAGTGAATTAACTTAAATATGTTAAATTAATGATTTGAAGCAACTCAATATCGACTGCTAAGTGTGTATATACAAGAAAGTCGACTTTATACCTAACTATAAGATTGCGGAAGTTTTACAAATGCACTGCCGTTATGGCTTTGTGTCAACTTCAGTAAGATATGTCAAACTCAGTAAGATGAAGAAAGTTAATTAACTTAAATATGGTTAATTAATGATTTAAGGCAATTCAATATCGACTGCTAAATGTGTATATACAAGAAAATCGACTTTATACCTGAATATAAGAATGTCAAATCCTTCCTAATGCACTGCCGTTGAGGCTTTATGTCAACTTCGGTAAGATAAAGATAGTGAATTAACTTAAATATGTTAAATTAATGATTTAAGGCAATTCAATATCGACTGCTAAATGTGTATATACAAGAAAATCGACTTTATACCTAAATATAAGATTGTCGAATTCTTACAAATGCACTGCCGTTATGGCTTTATGTCAACTTCGGTAAGACGAAGAAAGTTAATTAACTTAAATATGGTTAATTAATGATTTAAGGCAATTCAATATCGACTGCTAAATGTGTATATACAAGAAAATCGACTTTATACCTGAATATAAGAATGTCGAATTCTTCCAAATGCACTGCCGTTATGGCTTTATGTCAACTTCAGTAAGATGAAGAAAGTTATTTAACTTAAATATGTTAAATTAATGATTTAAGGCAATTCAATATCGACTGCTAAATGTGTATATACAAGAACATCGACTTTATACCTGAATATAAGATTGTCGAATTCTTCCAAATGCACTGCCGTTATGGCTTTATGTCAACTTCAGTAAGATGAAGAAAGTTAATTAACTTAAATACGGTTAATTAATGATTTAAGGCAATTCAATATCGACTGCTAAATGTGTATATACAAGAAAATCGACTTTATACCTGAATATAAGAATGTCAAATCCTTCCTTATGCACTGCCGTTGAGGCTTTATGTCAACTTCGGTAAGATAAAGAAAGTGAATTAACTTAAATATGTTAAATTAATGATTTAAGGCAACTCAATATCGACTGCTAAATGTGTATATACAAGAACATCGACTTTATAACTGAATATAAGATTGTCGAATTCTTCCAAATGCACTGCCGTTATGGCTTTATGTCAACTTCAGTAAGATGAAGAAAGTTAATTAACTTAAATACGGTTAATTAATGATTTAAGGCAATTCAATATCGACTGCTAAATGTGTATATACAAGAAAATCGACTTTATACCTGAATATAAGAATGTCAAATCCTTCCTTATGCACTGCCGTTGAGGCTTTATGTCAACTTCGGTAAGATAAAGAAAGTGAATTAACTTAAATATGTTAAATTAATGATTTGAAGCAACTCAATATCGACTGCTAAGTATGTATATACAAGAAAGTCGACTTTATACCTGAATATAAGATTGTCGAATTCTTCCAAATGCACTGCCGTTATGGCTTTGTGTCAACTTCAGTAAGATGAAGAAAGTTTGTTAAGGCTTTATGTCAACTTCAGTAAGATGAAGAAAGTTAATTAACTTAAATATGTTTAACTAATGATTTGGAACAACTCAATATCGACTGCTAAATGTGTCTATACAAGAAAATCGACTTTATACCGGAATATAAGAATGTCAAATCCTTCCTAATGCACTGCCGTTTAGGCTTTATGCCAACTTCAGTAAGATGAAGAAGCATAGTTAACTTAAATATGTTAAATTAATGATTTTGAAGCAACTCAATATCGATTGCTAAATGTGTATATACAAGAAAGTCGACTTTATACCTGAACATAAGAATGTCGAATTATTCCAAATGCACTGCCGTTATGGCTTTATGTCAACTTCAGTAAGATGAAGAAGGTTAATTAATTTAAATATGT